>NC_034182.2:39524543-39574543 GCF_002021735.2 Oncorhynchus kisutch
ACTGTCTCTATTATGACAGACCAGGATATAATATGGAGCCAGATCTACTGTCTCTATTATGACAGACCAGGATATAATCTGGAGCCAGATCTACTGTCTCTATTATGACAGACCAGGATATAATCTGGAGCCAGATCTACTGTCTCTATTATGACAGACCAGGATATAATATGGAGTCAGATCTACTGTCTCTATTAGATTATGACAGACCAGGATATAATATGGAGCCAGATCTACTGTCTCTATTATGACAGACCAGGATATAATATGGAGCCAGGTCTACTGTCTCTATTATGACAGACCAGGATATAATATGGAGCCAGATCTACTGTCTCTATTAGATTATGACAGACCAGGATATAATATGGAGCCAGATCTACTGTCTCTATTACATTATGACAGACCAGGATATAATATGGAGCCAGATCTACTGTCTCTATTACATTATGACAGACCAGGATATAATATGGAGCCAGATCTACTGTCTCTATTATGACAGACCAGGATATAATATAGAGCCGATCTACTGTCTCTATTACATTATGACAGACCAGGATATAATATGGAGCCAGATCTACTGTCTCTATTACATTATGACAGACCAGGATATAATATGGAGCCAGATCTACTGTCTCTATTACATGATGACAGACCAGGATATAATATGGAACCAGATCTACTGTCACTATTATGACAGACCAGGATATAATATGGAGCCAGATCTACTGTCTCTATTATGACAGACCAGGATATAATCTGGAGCCAGATCTACTGTCTCTATTATGACAGACCAGGATATAATATGGAGCCAGATCTACTGTCTCTATAATGACAGACCAGGATATAATATGGAGTCAGATCTACTGTCTCTATTAGATTATGACAGACCAGGATATAATTTGGAGCCAGATCTACTGTCTCTAATATGACAGACCAGGATATAATATGGAGCCAGATCTACTGTCTCTATTATGACAGACCAGGATATAATATGGAGCCAGATCTACTGTCTCTATTATGACAGACCAGGATATAATATGGAGCCAGATCTACTGTCTCTATTACATTATGACAGACCAGGATATAATATGGAGCCAGATCTACTGTCTCTATTATGACAGACCAGGATATAATATGGAGCCAGATCTACTGTCTCTATTACATTATGACAGACCAGGATATAATTTGGAGCCAGATCTACTGTCTCTATTACATTATGACAGACCAGGATATAATATGGAGCCAGATCTACTGTCTCTATTACATTATGACAGACCAGGATATAATATGGAGCCAGATCTACTGTCTCTATTACATTATGACAGACCAGGATATAATATGGAGCCAGATCTACTGTCTCTATTACATTATGACAGACCAGGATATAATATGGAGTCAGATCTACTGTCTCTATTACATGATGACAGACCAGGATATAATATGGAACCAGATCTACTGTCACTATTATGACAGACCAGGATATAATATGGAGCCAGATCTACTGTCTCTATTATGACAGACCAGGATATAATCTGGAGCCAGATCTACTGTATCTATTATGACAGACCAGGATATAATCTGGAGCCAGATCTACTGTTTCTATAATGACAGACCAGGATATAATATGGAGTCAGATCTACTGTCTCTATTAGATTATGACAGACCAGGATATAATATGGAGCCAGATCTACTGTCTCTAATATGACAGACCAGGATATAATATGGAGCCAGATCTACTGTCTCTATTATGACAGACCAGGATATAATATGGAGCCAGATCTAATGTCTCTATTAGATTATGACAGACCAGGATATAATATGGAGCCAGATCTACTGTCTCTATTATGACACCCCCGGGATATAATATGGAGCCAGATCTACTGTCTCTATTAGATTATGACAGACCAGGATATAATATGGAGCCAGATCTACTGTCTCTATTACATTATGACAGACCAGGATATAATTTGGAGCCAGATCTACTGTCTCTATTACATTATGACAGACCAGGATATAATATTGAGCCAGATCTACTGTCTCTATTACATTATGACAGACCAGGATATAATATGGAGCCAGATCTACTGTCTCTATTACATTATGACAGACCAGGATATAATATGGAGCCAGATCTACTGTCTCTATTATGACAGACCAGGATATAATATGGAGCCAGATCTACTGTCTCTATTACATTCTGACAGACCAGGATATAATATGGAGTCAGATCTACTGTCTCTATTACATTATGACAGACCAGGATATAATATGAAACCAGATCTACTGTCTCTATTATAACAGACCAGGATATAATCTGGAGCCAGATCTACTGTTGCTATTATGACAGACCAGGATATAATATGGAACCAGATCTACTGTCTCTATTACATTATGACAGACCAGGATATAATATGGAGCCAGATCTACTGTCTCTATTACATTATGACAGACCAGGATATAATATGGAGCCAGATCTACTGTCTCTATTACATTATGACAGACCAGGATATAATATGGAGCCAGATCTACTGTCTCTATTACATTATGACAGACCAGGATATAATATGGAGCCAGATCTACTGTCTCTATTACATTATGACAGACCAGGATATAATATGGAGCCAGATCTACTGTCTCTATTATGACAGACCAGGATATAATATAGAGCCAGATCTACTGTGTCTATTACATTATGACAGACCAGGATATAATATGGAGCCAGATCTACTGTCTCTATTACATTATGACAGACCAGGATATAATATGGAGCCAGATCTACTGTCTCTATTACATGATGACAGACGAGGATATAATATGGAACCAGATCTACTGTCACTATTATGACAGACCAGGATATAATATGGAGCCAGATCTACTGTCTCTATTATGACAGACCAGGATATAATCTGGAGCCAGATCTACTGTCTCTATTATGACAGACCAGGATATAATATGGAGCCAGATCTACTGTCTCTATAATGACAGACCAGGATATAATATGGAGCCAGATCTACTGTCTCTATTATGACAGACCAGGATATAATATGGAGCCAGATCTACTGTCTCTATTACATTATGACAGACCAGGATATAATATGGAGCCAGATCTACTGTCTCTATTACATTATGACAGACCAGGATATAATATGGAGCCAGATCTACTGTCTCTATTACATTATGACAGACCAGGATATAATATGGAGCCAGATCTACTGTCTCTATTACATTATGACAGACCAGGATATAATTTGGAGCCAGATCTACTGTCTCTATTACATTATGACAGACCAGGATATAATATGGAGCCAGATCTACTGTCTCTATTACATTATGACAGACCAGGATATAATATGGAGCCAGATCAACTGTCTCTATTACATTATGACAGACCAGGATATAATATGGAGCCAGATCTACTGTCTCTATTACATTATGACAGACCAGGATATAATATGGAGTCAGATCTACTGTCTCTATTACATTATGACAGACCAGGATATAATATGGAGCCAGATATACTGTCTCTATTACATGATGACAGACCAGGATATAATATGGAACCAGATCTACTGTTACTATTATGACAGACCAGGATATAATATGGAGCCAGATCTACTGTCTCTATTATGACAGACCAGGATATAATCTGGAGCCAGATCTACTGTATCTATTATGACAGACCAGGATATAATCTGGAGCCAGATCTACTGTCTCTATAATGACAGACCAGGATATAATATGGAGTCAGATCTAATGTCTCTATTAGATTATGACAGACCAGGATATAATATGGAGCCAGATCTACTGTCTCTAATATGACAGACCAGGATATAATATGGAGCCAGATCTACTGTCTCTATTATGACAGACCAGGATATAATATGGAGCCAGATCTAATGTCTCTATTAGATTATGACAGACCAGGATATAATATGGAGCCAGATCTACTGTCTCTATTATGACAGACCAGGATATAATATGGAGCCAGATCTACTGTCTCTATTACATTATGACAGACCAGGATATAATATGGAGCCAGATCTACTGTCTCTATTATGACTACCCCGGGATATAATATGGAGCCAGATCTACTGTCTCTATTACATTATGACAGACCAGGATATAATATGGAGCCAGATCTACTGTCTCTATTATGACAGACCAGGATATAATATGGAGCCAGATCTACTGTCTCTATTATGACAGACCAGGATATAATATGGAGCCAGATCTACTGTCTCTATTATGACAGACCAGGATATAATATGGAGCCAGATCTACTGTCTCTATTACATTCTGACAGACCAGGATATAATATGGAGTCAGATCTACTGTCTCTATTACATTATGACAGACCAGGATATAATATGAAACCAGATCTACTGTCTCTATTATGACAGACCAGGATATAATATGGAGCCAGATCTACTGTCTCTATTATAACAGACCAGGATATAATCTGGAGCCAGATCTACTGTCGCTATTATGACAGACCAGGATATAATATGGAACCAGATCTACTGTCTCTATTACATTATGACAGACCAGGATATAATATGGAGCCAGATCTACTGTCTCTATTACATTATGACAGACCAGGATATAATATGGAGCCAGATCTACTGTCTCTATTACATTATGACAGACCAGGATATAATATGGAGCCAGATCTACTGTCTCTATTACATTATGACAGACCAGGATATAATATGGAGCCAGATCTACTTTGTCTATTACATTATGACAGACCAGGATATAATATGGAGCCAGATCTACTGTCTCTATTACATTCTGACAGACCAGGATATAATATGGAGTCAGATCTACTGTCTCTATTACATTATGACAGACCAGGATATAATATGAAACCAGATCTACTGTCTCTATTATGACAGACCAGGATATAATATGGAGCCAGATCTACTGTCTCTATTATAACAGACCAGGATATAATCTGGAGCCAGATCTACTGTCGCTATTATGACAGACCAGGATATAATATGGAACCAGATCTACTGTCTCTATTACATTATGACAGACCAGGATATAATATGGAGCCAGATCTACTGTCTCTATTACATTATGACAGACCAGGATATAATATGGAGCCAGATCTACTGTCTCTATTACATTATGACAGACCAGGATATAATATGGAGCCAGATCTACTGTCTCTATTATAACAGACCAGGATATAATCTGGAGCCAGATCTACTGTCGCTATTATGACAGACCAGGATATAATATGGAACCAGATCTACTGTCTCTATTACATTATGACAGACCAGGATATAATATGGAGCCAGATCTACTGTCTCTATTACATTATGACAGACCAGGATATAATATGGAGCCAGATCTACTGTCTCTATTACATTATGACAGACCAGGATATAATATGGAGCCAGATCTACTGTCTCTATTACATTATGACAGACCAGGATATAATATGGAGCCAGATCTACTTTGTCTATTACATTATGACAGACCAGGATATAATATGGAGCCAGATCTACTGTCTCTATTACATTCTGACAGACCAGGATATAATATGGAGTCAGATCTACTGTCTCTATTACATTATGACAGACCAGGATATAATATGAAACCAGATCTACTGTCTCTATTATGACAGACCAGGATATAATATGGAGCCAGATCTACTGTCTCTATTATAACAGACCAGGATATAATCTGGAGCCAGATCTACTGTCGCTATTATGACAGACCAGGATATAATATGGAACCAGATCTACTGTCTCTATTACATTATGACAGACCAGGATATAATATGGAGCCAGATCTACTGTCTCTATTACATTATGACAGACCAGGATATAATATGGAGCCAGATCTACTGTCTCTATTACATTATGACAGACCAGGATATAATATGGAGCCAGATCTACTGTCTCTATTACATTATGACAGACCAGGATATAATATGGAGCCAGATCTACTTTGTCTATTACATTATGACAGACCAGGATATAATATGGAGCCAGATCTACTGTCTCTATTACATTATGACAGACCAGGATATAATATGGAGCCAGATCTACTGTCTCTATTACATTATGACAGACCAGGATATAATATGGAGCCAGATCTACTGTCTCTATTACATTATGACAGACCAGGATATAATATGGAGCCAGATCTACTGTCTCTATTACATTATGACAGACCAGGATATAATATGGAGCCAGATCTACTGTCTCTATTATGACAGACCAGGATATAATATAGAGCCAGATCTACTGTGTCTATTACATTATGACAGACCAGGATATAATATGGAGCCAGATCTACTGTCTCTATTACATTATGACAGACCAGGATATAATATGGAGCCAGATCTACTGTCTCTATTATGACAGACCATGATATAATATGGAGCCAGATCTACTGTCTCTATTACATGATGACAGACCAGGATATAATATGGAACCAGATCTACTGTCACTATTATGACAGACCAGGATATAATATGGAGCCAGATCTACTGTCTCTATTATGACAGACCAGGATATAATCTGGAGCCAGATCTACTGTCTCTATTATGACAGACCAGGATATAATATGGAGCCAGATCTACTGTCTCTATAATGACAGACCAGGATATAATATGGAGCCAGATCTACTGTCTCTATTATGACAGACCAGGATATAATATGGAGCCAGATCTACTGTCTCTATTACATTATGACAGACCAGGATATAATATGGAGCCAGATCTACTGTCTCTATTATGACTACCCCGGGATATAATATGGAGCCAGATCTACTGTCTCTATTACATTATGACAGACCAGGATATAATATGGAGCCAGATCTACTGTCTCTATTACATTATGACAGACCAGGATATAATTTGGAGCCAGATCTACTGTCTATATTACATTATGACAGACCAGGATATAATATGGAGCCAGATCTACTGTCTCTATTACATTATGACAGACCAGGATATAATATGGAGCCAGATCTACTGTCTCTATTACATTATGACAGACCAGGATATAATATGGAGCCAGATCTACTGTCTCTATTACATTATGACAGACCAGGATATAATATGGAGTCAGATCTACTGTCTCTATTACATTATGACAGACCAGGATATAATATGGAGCCAGATCTACTGTCTCTATTACATGATGACAGACCAGGATATAATATGGAACCAGCTCTACTGTCACTATTATGACAGACCAGGATATAATATGGAGCCAGATCTACTGTCTCTATTATGACAGACCAGGATATAATCTGGAGCCAGATCTACTGTATCTATTATGACAGACCAGGATATAATCTGGAGCCAGATCTACTGTCTCTATAATGACAGACCAGGATATAATATGGAGTCAGATCTAATGTCTCTATTAGATTATGACAGACCAGGATATAATATGGAGCCAGATCTACTGTCTCTATTACATTATGACAGACCAGGATATAATATGGAGCCAGATCTAATGTCTCTATTAGATTATGACAGACCAGGATATAATATGGAGCCAGATCTACTGTCTCTATTATGACACCCCCGGGATATAATATGGAGCCAGATCTACTGTCTCTATTACATTATGACAGACCAGGATATAATTTGGAGCCAGATCTACTGTCTCTATTACATTATGACAGACCAGGATATAATATGGAGTCAGATCTACTGTCTCTATTCCATTATGACAGACCAGGATATAATATGAAACCAGATCTACTGTCTCTATTATGACAGACCAGGATATAATATGGAGCCAGATCTACTGTCTCTATTACATTATGACAGACCAGGATATAATATGGAGCCAGATCTACTGTCTCTATTACATTATGACAGACCAGGATATAATATGGAGTCAGATCTACTGTCTCTATTCCATTATGACAGACCAGGATATAATATGAAACCAGATCTACTGTCTCTATTATGACAGACCAGGATATAATATGGAGCCAGATCTACTGTCTCTATTACATTATGACAGACCAGGATATAATATGGAGCCAGATCTACTGTCTCTATTACATTATGACAGACCAGGATATAATATGGAGCCAGATCTACTGTCTCTATTACATTATGACAGACCAGGATATAATATGGAGTCAGATCTACTGTCTCTATTCCATTATGACAGACCAGGATATAATATGAAACCAGATCTACTGTCTCTATTATGACAGACCAGGATATAATCTTGAGCCAGATCTGCTGTCGCTATTATGACAGACCAGGATATAATATGGAACCAGATCTACTGTCTCTATTACATTATGACATACCAGGATATAATATGGAGCCAGATATACTGTCTCTATTACATTATGACAGACCAGGATATAATTTGGAGCCAGATCTACTGTCTCTATTACATTATGACAGACCAGGATATAATATGGAGCCAGATCTACTGTCTCTATTACATTATGACAGACCAGGATATAATATGGAGCCAGATCTACTGTCTCTATTACATTATGACAGACCAGGATATAATATGGAGCCAGATCTACTGTCTCTATTACATTATGACAGACCAGGATATAATATGGAGCCAGATCTACTGTCTCTATTACATTATGACAGACCAGGATATAATATGGAGCCAGGTCTACTGTCTCTATTACATTATGACAGACCAGGATATAATATGGATACAGATCTACTGTCTCTATTACATTATGACAGACCAGGATATAATATGGAGCCAGATCTACTTTCTCTATTACATTATGACAGACCAGGATATAATATGGAGCCAGATCTACTGTCTCTATTACATTATGACAGACCAGGATATAATATGGAGCCAGATCTACTGTCTCTATTACATTATGACAGACCAGGATGTAATATGGAGCCAGATCTACTGTCTCTATTACATTATGACAGACCAGGATATAATATGGAGCCAGATCTACTGTCTCTATTATGACAGACCAGGATATAATCTGGAGCCAGATCTACTGTCTCTATTATGACAGACCAGGATATAATCTGGAGCCAGATCTACTGTCTCTATTATGACAGACCAGGATATAATATGGAGTCAGATCTACTGTCTCTATTAGATTATGACAGACCAGGATATAATATGGAGCCAGATCTACTGTCTCTATTATGACAGACCAGGATATAATATGGAGCCAGATCTACTGTCTCTATTATGACAGACCAGGATATAATATGGAGCCAGATCTACTGTCTCTATTACATTATGACAGACCAGGATATAATATGGATACAGATCTACTGTCTCTATTACATTATGACAGACCAGGATATAATATGGAGCCAGATCTACTTTCTCTATTACATTATGACAGACCAGGATATAATATGGAGCCAGATCTACTGTCTCTATTACATTATGACAGACCAGGATGTAATATGGAGCCAGATCTACTGTCTCTATTACATTATGACAGACCAGGATATAATATGGAGCCAGATCTACTGTCTCTATTATGACAGACCAGGATATAATCTGGAGCCAGATCTACTGTCTCTATTATGACAGACCAGGATATAATCTGGAGCCAGATCTACTGTCTCTATTATGACAGACCAGGATATAATATGGAGTCAGATCTACTGTCTCTATTAGATTATGACAGACCAGGATATAATATGGAGCCAGATCTACTGTCTCTATTATGACAGACCAGGATATAATATGGAGCCAGATCTACTGTCTCTATTATGACAGACCAGGATATAATATGGAGCCAGATCTACTGTCTCTATTAGATTGTGACAGACCAGGATATAATATGGAGCCAGATCTACTGTCTCTATTATGACAGACCAGGATATAATATGGAGCCAGATCTACTGTCTCTATTATGACAGACCAGGATATAATATGGAGCCAGATCTACTGTCTCTATTAGATTGTGACAGACCAGGATATAATATGGAGCCAGATCTACTGTCTCTATTATGACAGACCAGGATATAATATGGAGCCAGATCTACTGTCTCTATTACAATATGACAGACCAGGATATAATATGGAGCCAGATCTACTGTCTCTATTACATTATGACAGACCAGGATATAATATGGAGCCAGATCTACTGTCTCTATTACATTATGACAGACCAGGATATAATATGGAGCCATATATACTCCCTCTATTATACGACGACAGGCCAGGGCTTAAATTGCAGCTAGATCTACTGCCTTAGTTATTTTATGTCAGGCCAGGGCAATCTGCAGCAATATCTACTATCTTTACGTGTTGTCCTACCAGATTCTGTTGAACAGGCAGTTGAAGAAAGGCTGCAATTCTTTCTTTACATTTCAGGAGATAAATACCTTTGATTGAGTCATATGTGCAGCAGTGGGGTAGGAAGTGTTGCTAGTTCTCTAGTCCACCTGGCCATGCTGCTGCTCCAGTTTCAACTTCCACCTGACTGTGCTGCTGCTCCAGTTTCAACTGTTCTGCCTTATTATTATTCGACCATGCTGGTCATTTATGAACATTTGAACATCTTGGCCATGTTATGTTATAATCTCCACCCGGCACAGCCAGGAGAGGACTGGCCACCCCACATAGCCTGGTTCCTCTCTAGGTTTCTTCCTAGGTATTGGCCTTTCTAGGGAGTTTTTCCTAGCCACCGTGCTTCTACACCTGCATTGCTTGCTGTTTGGGGTTTTAGGCTGGGTATCTGAACAGCACTTTGAGATATCAGCTGATGTACGAAGGGCTATATAAATAAATTTGATTTGATTTGATTTGATTTCTTCTCTGACTGTCCATGTTGTTCTATGGCATCTCTATGGCCAGGCTATGGTCACTCAGTCTGTACATTGCTAATTTTGACAAGGCGTTGCGCTCATTTGATATTTCAATTTAGAATTTGGTAAGGTTTGTAATTAAAATGAGTGTATGTACAGTATTTTCTATTTGTTAGAATTTTGTTATTTGTGGTCAGATGGTTGAAATTAGCTGGTGCTTCTGGGCCAGTTGCTCTAAAGGGCCACTCTCTGGGTTGTGATGTTTGCATAACAAAGCCTTTGTGATGATAACATTCTGCATCACAGTGTGCTAGGTGAGTCCAGAATTCGGTGACTCTTCTCTGATTCATTTGGAGGTGACTAGAGGGGGAATCTCCAACGTTTTGCCCTACAGCCTCATTGTCTTACATCAGATAGAGCAGTGATCTGTCTCGTATAGAGCAGGAAATGGGTTCAAAGGTTGTCCGGTTACAATGGGCTGCCATAATATTACCTAGCTGACATCTTCTGCTGAACCCCTTTTAGGCCTTTAAACTGTCTTGATGTCAATGTTTTTTTGTTTTTTGTGGGTGAGAAAGTCTTAGTCTTGTCATTGTACATCAAGCTAAGGATTATTGTGCTTCAATTAGCAGTATTTCTGAAGTTTGACTATGGGCACGAAAACTAGCATCAATTTGTCGAAATGTTACCTGAGCCAATCACTGAAATCATATTTGACTGAAACGATGCTGCTAACCAACCAGCTACCTAATTAGTGCTGCACACACAATGTTGACTCTTCCGACAAAAGCTAGTTAACAAGCTACTGTAGCAGGTAGTGCTTAATGCTTACATTATTATGAGTTTTCATGAAACAGCTGTTGTTCTGCCACGAAACAGTACAGTAGCCTCCCGAGTCAGCTGCTGTGCGCAGCTGACCCAATGATATGATCGTTGTGGAAACAAACTGATCTACGGATTGATTTCTGATGACAGTCAAGTCCTCTTAATTGTGGGTGTCACGCTTGTTGAAATGAGTGGTCCAAGATGCAGCGTGGTATGTTTCCATCCTTTAATTTAGAAGAGAAACTTAAAAGCACTAAAACAATAAAGCGAATAAACAAAACGTGAAGCTACATGCAGTGCAGAAAGCAACTACACACAAATATAGTCAAGATCCCACAAAGCACAATGGGGAAATGGCTACCTAAATATGATCCCCAATCAGAGACAATGATAAACAGCTGCCTCTGAAACCCACCCTAAATCACACCCCGACCCAACCAACATAGAGGAAAAAAACAGCTCTCTATGGTCAGGGCGTGACAGTGGGGCTCCATGTCTACGACTTCAGGGTCATTTAAACAGACTAAGCAAGCTTTTTATGTCAGTGAAGGAAGATCTAGCTGACAAGCTAGCTATGCAAGTAAGCTAGCTAGCTACAACAGTTAGCTACACAGTTGATGAAGTCACTGCACTGGTGAACAACGCCCTGGCACAGAATGTGCTAGCCACTGTTTTGTTTTTTATTTTCTCACGATTGCAAAACTATTAAATCATTGTCACTCGGTTTACAATAATTTAGCTAGCTAGTTTTCTTCCTATTTCATGGAATCTCAGGAAAGCACAATGACATAAAAAAATGTGTAACTATCTTTTCATTTTTGAATTCAAATTTGAATATGAGTTCAACGTTCTACAAGACAAATCGGCTGAGGGGCGAGCGTTGCGGAGCAGTGACACTATTTCATGTGAGACAATGTTACAGGATAGGTTTTGAGCATTTCTGTGCACACCTACAATATTTCTCCATTGATATAGGGTCTTCCTAATTGCAAAATATGCACTGCGTGTTTTATCTGAGAGAATTTATGGCCATGTCAAACTGCCCAGATTAACTTCAGATCTATTTTCCTGAGATGTGGACTTTTTCTGAAAGATCACCACTTTGTTTGTTTTTTCCATTAATGGTTAGTGCCCAGTCCTTACAATTCTGTTTAACAAGGACGGGCTTTGTTGTAGCCCCTGTTCTGTTGGTGACAAGATTACTAAATTATCGGCATATAAAATAAACATTATTTCTAGGGTGAGTACCAGAGATGTAGATCATTCTAATATGGTAACCAGTTAATTTATATAACTATTGAATAAGGTCGGGCTCATATTACAACCTTGACTCACTCCTCTCTCTTGACTAAAGAATTTTGTTATTTTGTTGTTTACATTTACAGTGCATTTGTTTTCCTTATATATCACATGAATAATCTTCCTACACCACTTTGATGGAGTTTAAAGAACATACCTTCATGCCATAAGAAATCAAAGGCATTTTGAATGTGAGTTTGGTGGACAGGGAAGACACAGCTTTTTCCAGATTTTGTTGTGTTAAATTCAGATTGTGTCACTGGCCGACACTCAATACCCCATAATGTCAAAGTGGAATTATGTTTTCAGAAATGTTTACTAAAAAATGTCAATAAGTGTTCAGCCCCTTTATTACGGCAAGGCTAAATAAGTTCAAGAGTAAAAATATGCATAACAAGTCATAGTAAGTTGCATGTGTCACGCCCTGATCTGTTTCAACTCTCCTTGTGCTTGTCTCCACCCTATTCCAGGTGTCGCCTGTCTTCCCCATTATCCCCTGTGTATTTATACCTGTGTTCTCTGTTTGTCTGTTGCCAGTTTGTCAAGTCAATTTCATAGTTTTGATGTCCTCACTATTATTCTACAATGTAGAAAATAGTGAAAATAAAGAAAAAACCTTGAATGAATAAGTGTGTCCAAACTTTTGACTGGTACGGTATGTAAATGAGATATTTCTGTGTTTCATTATCAATAAATTTGAAAAACATATTTAAACATGGTTTTGTGTGTCGATGGGTGAGAAAACAATCTATTTCATTCATTTTGAATTCAGGCTGTAACACAACAAAATATGGAGTACATGAAGGGGTATGAATACGTTTTGAATGCTCTGTATGTGATCTGTTGTTCACTGTTGAGGAAGGAATCCAATTGGACTTTCGCCTAATAAAATGTTGATTCCACTTAGGAAGGCCTGGTCAATTGGCTAATTTAAATAAAATAAAATGTCAATCAAGTTTTCAATATCATTACTATTTAATGCTGCCTCATATTCCACATTTTTTATATTTTTTACATCCAATTGGTAGTTAGAGACAACAATAAACAGCTGTTTCTGATTGGGAACCATACCAGGCCAACATCAACCATTAATCACCTAGATGATCCACCCTTGTCACTTTGTCAGGGCGTGACATGTGTCCTGACGAGAAGGCAAACGTTCTGCCAGCCAGTCTTGTACCACTGTTGCAACCAGTCTTGTACCACCGTTGCAACTCCCTCACTCGGGAGAGATTGAGTGCCATGCGTCCCCGAAACATGTCCCTGCCAAGCCGGCACTGCTTCCTTACACACTGCTCGCTTAACCCGGAAGCCAGCTGCAACAATGTGTTGGAGGAAACACTAGACAACTGACGACCGAAGTCAGCACGCATGAGGTCCGCCACAAGCAGTTGCTAGAGCACGATGGGACAAGGACATCCTGGCCGGCCAAACCCTCCCCTAACCCGGAGGCCATAGGGCCAATTGTGCGCTGCCTGATGGGTCTCCCGGTCGGCTACGACACAGCCTGGGATCGAACCCGGGTATGTAGTGACGACTCCAGTGCTGAGATGCAGTGCCTTAGACGGCTGCGCCACTCGGGAAGCCAACATGGCTAGTTTTTGTCCACCTGATTCTCTCTCTCGATCTCTCTCGATCGACTCCAAACATTTACAGTCGCGTCACTAAAAGCCGCTTCCCCCAACAGGGATCGGACCCGTTTAGATGAAGGTCACACTTGGTTCCTCTACCCCTGCCATTGAATATAAGAGGTTGTTGATAATAAAAGCTCTGTCTGTGTGATGGGAAGAGCCGCTCGGCTGTAGGAGAAAGGTCCGTTGTTGAAATAGGATTGAATATGACATGTTTTTGTCAGTGCTAGCCGGATATTATTTTGACAACACCGGCAGTGTGTCAGAGGGAATAGTCTACAGAAATCCTTCTTTATTTTCAATGGTATTCTCTTGAGAGAAGCATTCGGTACAGTACATGTAGGTGATGGTCAAGCAGCTGGCCTATCAACTCAATCAGTCACATTGAAAATGATCCACCATTGATCATATTGATATGATATTATATGATATTAATATGATACGACATTGATATGATCAACCATTGATATGATCAAACCAAAGACTATCTACATACTGTAAAACACCTCCAAAGTGTTACGAATAGCTGTCAATGTTCTGGTCCAATGAAAACAACACCTCAGTGGTCCATTATCCTCAGAACGTTCAAATGATTTTTGAAAGAATAAATAAATTCAATGTTTCTGTTGATGAATGTGAGTGAAAATATAACAGTGAACGTGCGTCTCTGTCTGCGTGTGGCTACATGTGCCTGGCCGGTGCGAGTGTGTGCAGGTGCATGTGTGTGTGTGTGTGTGTGTGTGTGTGTGTGTGTGTGTGTGTGTGTGTGTGTGTGTGTGTGTGTGTGTGTGTGTGTGTGTGTGTGTGTGTGTGTGTGTGTGGTGTTCCTGCACCAATGCCTGTACTTGAATATGGAATCCCTGAAGCCCAAAGCAACAATAAAGAAATGGTTAGACTCTCTTATATCGTCCAACAACTTATTTAAAAAAATAATTGTTCCAACAAGATACTAACTGGTTCCAATGAGTGCTCTATGGGGTGAGTCCCGTGGCTGAACAGGGAAGGGTGTTCTGGGCATACCCCACCCAGACCAGTTGTCAGCTCCAGGTAGTGGGGTTGGTTGAGACCAGACATCTTAGGGTGGTATCTAGGTCCTGGTTAGCTCGCTCCGACTGGCCGTTGGATTGGGGACGGAATCCGGAGGATAGGCTGGCCTACGACCCAATAAGGGTGCAGAACGCCTTCCAGAACTGATTCGAGAACTGAGGACCCTGGTCGGAGACCATGTCCACCGGGAGTCCATGGATCTGGAAGACGTGCTGCACCATAAGCTGGGCAATTTCCTTGGCAGAGGGTAGTTTGGGGAGAGGGATGAAATAAATGGGCATCCTTGGAGAACCAGTCCACTACCGTCAGAATGACAGTGTTGCCATCAGACGGAGGGAGCCCATGGATGACAAAGTCCAGAGAGATATGGGATCAGGGACGATGAGGGACAGGCAGTGGTTGAAGGAGGCCCGAAGGACCTTGCCGTGGAGTCTTGTCCTTAGCACACATTGTGAACGCGGTGACGAAGGCGGAGATGTCAGGAGCCATTGTGGGCCACCAGAAACGTTGTCGGAGTATGGCTAGGGTATGACGGGAACCTGGATGACAGGTCAGCCTGGAGGAGCCCATTCTAGGACCAGGGACCAGACTGAGTTAGGGGCAAACAACCGGTTAGGTGTTCCCCCTTCAGGTTCAGGCTGGGAACGTTGTGCCGTGCGGACCAAGGTTTCAATACCCCAATCCACTGAAGCCGCTAGGCATATGAAGTAGGGAGAATAGTTTCAGAGGTCGAGGGTGTGGCAGAGGAACTGTATAAGCGGGAGAGGGCGTCAGACTTCACATTTTTGGACCCTGGGCGGTAGGAAATGGTGAAGTTGAATCTAGTAAACAATAAAGCCCACCGGGCCTGCCTGGAGTTATGGCGCTTGGCTGTACGGAGATATTCAAAAATGTTACGGTCGGTCCAGACCAGGAATGGCTGTTCTGCTCCTTCCAGCCAGTGGCTCCACTCTTCCAGCTCCATCTTGACTGCCAGGAGTTCTCGTTTGCCTACGTCGTAGTTCCTCTCTGCATGATTTAGACGATGGGACGGGAAGGCACAGGGATGAAGCTTTTGGTCCTGGGAAGACCGCTGGGACAGGATGGCCCCCACTACAAAATCAGAAGCATCAATCTCTACCACGAACTGACTGGATGAACCCAGATGGTTGAGGATGGGTGTTGTGGTGAGAGTCCAAACAGTACAAGGGGATAGGCAGGCTCGAGGTCAGAACAAGCAGAGTGGTCAGGCAGGCAGATATGGCATCAGGACAGGCAAGGGTCAAAACCAGGAGGGCTAGGAAAAAACAGAGACTGGGAAAAATAGGAGCTAGGAAAAACTCTGGTTGGCAAAACAAGACAAACTTGCACAGAGAGAAAGGAAACACAGGGATAAATACACAGGGGACTAATGGGTAAAACAGGTGAAACCTGGAGGCGGGTGGAGATAATCACAAAGACAGGTAAAACAGATCAGGGCGTGACACATCTCTGTTGCTAGGCAGGAAATGTGGTGATGCGGGTAATAAACTGTTCCTTCTCCCTTCATGTGACCTGACCGTGACCCCCTTCATCACTGGGGCGGTAGGTAGCCTAGTGGTTAGAGAGATGGGCCACTAACTGAAAGGTTGCTAGATCGAATCCCTGAGCTGAAGAGGTAAAAATCTGTCGTTCTGCCCCTTATCAAGGAAGTTAACCCACTGTTCCTAGGTGGTCATTGTAAATTAAGAATTTGTTCTTTAGCAAGTTTAGGAGTTAAACTCAGAAGCAAGCAGAACAAAGACTGTATATACTGTAGGTCTGTAATTCAGTTTCTCTACCCCTGCCATTATCTGACAGGGGTGAAATATAAGAGGTTGCTGATAATAAAAGCTGTGTGATGGGAAGAGCCGCTCAGCTGGAGGTGAAAGGTCCAACGTTGAAATAGCATTGACATGTTTTTGTCAGTGCTAGCCAGATACTACTTCGACAATGCAGGCATTTAAATTCATCTGTGGGGTTTGGTTGGTGAGAGAATGATTTACGCTAGCACATTAGCGACTAATGCTTCAGACCGGGGACGACAAATCATGTGACCTTTACCCAGCACTGACAGAGTGGAGAGGCATTGTGACTTGTTTTGTCTTCCCCCAAACCTTTGTTTCAGAGGGAGTAGTCCACAGAAAGCCTTCTGTATTTTCAACGATATTCTCTTGAGAGAAGCATTCGGTACAGTACATGTAGGTGTTGGTCAAGCAGCTAGCCTATCAACTCAATCAGTCACGTTGAAAATGATCCACCATTGATCATATTGATATGATATGATATGATCAACCATTGATATGATCAAACCAAAGACTATCTACATACTGTAAAACACCTCCAAAGTGTTACGAATAGCTGTCAATGTTCTGGTCCAATGAAAATAACACCTCAGTGGTCCCCTCATTATCCTCAGAATATTCAAATGATTTATGAAATAATAAATAATTCAACGTTTCCGTTGATGATGCCATTTTGTAAGTGAAAGTATAACAGTGTGAACGTGCGTGTCTCTGTCTGCATGCCTTTAAGCGTGTGCGAGCATGTGTGTGTGTGTGATTTCCATGGTAACGAGGCTGTTCTCCTGGATCAACAAGCTAATTATCACCTTCTCCGAGAGACTCTCTCTCCTCCGAGTCCTCCTCCATATCCACACTCCTACTGAACACAGACATCCACACACACCTCATTACGCAAGACAAGAAGACACACCACAGACACCATTTACTGTACACTGACACTGTGTGTGTCTGTGTGTGTGTGTGCGTATGTGTATGTGTGTGAGTCTGTGTGTGGGTGTGTGTGTGTGTGCCCGCACCAATGCCCGTACAAAAATAAACACAGACGCATTTATAATAAACACACCTCCATCCAAAATAATGAATGTTTCCTGTATAAAAGTGAATAGCTGTCCTTCGTCTCTTATCAGACGGTGTTTTGTCTTGCACCATTGGTGGATCAGTGTGTCATTCTGAGCTTTGCCTGCGTGGCTTGTGTCCAGAGGCCTCACACAATCTAATCCATTTAGCCACCACAGCCGTTTGGTGCAGTTCAAAGCACCCACACTTCAGAACCGGAGTCAATTTAAAATATGTTTTTCTTTGATGTTGACGCCGTTTTCCTCGCCGTTATTGGGAGATATGGAGCATTTACTGTAAAAGCCAAAAAGACGGAGAGAATGAATTAGAGTGCAAGACTTCCAACCAAACAGCCCAAACAGAACAGTTCTCTGCCTAACTTGTTATGGCTGGGGGCAGTATTGAGTAGCTTGGATGAATAAGGTGCCCAGAGTAAACTGTCTGCTACTCAGGCCCAGTTGCTAATATATGCATAGTATTAGTAAATTTTGATAGAAAACACTCTGAAGTTTCTAAAACGGTTTGAATGATGTCTGTGAGTATAACAGATCTCATATGGCAGGCAAAAACCTGAGAAAAAATCCAACCAGGAAGTGGGAAATCTGAGGTTTGTAGTTTTTCAACTCATTCCCTATCGAATGCACAGTGTCTATGGGGTCAAATTGCACCTCCTAAGGCTTCCACTAGATGTCAACAGTCTTTAGAACCTTGTTTGATGCTTCTACTGTGAAGTGGAGGGGAATGAGATGGGATTGAGTCAGAAGTCTGCCAGAGAGCCACGAGCTGGCCACGCTCGTTCACGTGAGAGTTAGCTTGAGTTCCATTGCATTTCTGAAGACAAAGGAAGTCTCCGGTTGGAACATTATTGAAGATTTATGTTAAAAACATCCTAAAGATTGATTCTATACATCGTTTGACATGTTTCTACAGGCTGTAACGGAACTTTTTGACTTTTCGTCTGCTCGCGCGTCATGAATTCGGATTACTGGGCTAAACGCGAGAACAAAAAGGAGGTATTTGGACATAAATGATGGACATCGGGATTCCTGAGAGTGCATTCTGATGATCATCAAAGGTAAGTGAATATTTATAATGCTATTTCTGATTTCTGTTGACTACACAACATGGCGGATATCTGTTTTTTTATATAAATATTAACTTAATCGAACATACATGTATTGTGTAACATGAAGTCCTATGAGTGTCATCTGATGAAGATCAAAGGTTAGTGATTAATTTAAAAATGGCTGTGTTTTTCTGTAACTTGGCTCTGACCTAACAAAATCGTTTGGTTTGCTTTCGCTGTAAAGCCTTTTTGAAATCGGACACTTATTTTTTATTTTTTTATTTTTTACCTTTATTTTACTAGGCAAGTCAGTTAAGAACAAATTCTTATTTTCAATGACGGCCTAGGAACAGTGGGTTAACTGCCTGTTCAGGGGCAGACCGACAGATTTTGTACCTTGTCAGCTCGGGGATTTGAACTTGCAACCTTTCGGTTACTAGTCCAATGCTCTAACCACTAGGCTACACTGCCGCCCCACACTGTGGTGGGATTAACAAGAAATGTATCTTTAAAATGGTGTAAAACACTTGTATGTTTGAGGAATTTTAATTATGGGATTTCTGTTGTTTTGAATTTGGCGCCCTGCACTTTCACTGGCTGTTGTCATATCGATCCTGTTAGAGGGATCTCAGCCCAAAGAGGTTTTAACATCCTGAGGGAGAGAGAGCAATGGACTACGAGAGAGATAAGACATATGATAGCTGGAGGACTCCTGATATCTCCAGGAGTGATTAGTTTAACATTTCTTGTCTTTATCTGTTGTGGTCTAATACTGTCTTTTTGCTAGCTAGGACCATCTACTTCAGTGAACTGCTGACGGCTCATTTGCAGATAGTTGTTGACACATTGACAAGGATCAAGGGGCAGGGCAATTTGTGGCTTGTTTTGGTAATCAGTGGCTGAATTGGAGGGGGAGTGTCTTCTCCACTTTGTTTCCTTTTCTGTCTCCCTTTCCTCCAACCCTAACCACTCAGCCCCTACTCAGATGCCCATGGGCCATCGCAATCTTCACTCTCTCTCTATTCTCTATCCTATCATTCCTCCCTTCTGCTAAATCCTTATCCCTCCTGTCTCTTGATTCTGCCTCTTCAACTTTACTCTCCTCCCTTTCCATATCCTATGACTCGCACTGCCCCATTCCTCCCAGGCCGGCTCAACCCCCCCCCCCTTCTGCTCCGTGGCTGACTGACTCATTGTGAGCTTACAGATACGGGCTGCGGGCAGCTGCGCGAAATTGGAGGAAAACAAAACTTCCTGAGGATCTATCATCCTTTCACTCCCTCCTCTTTACCTTCTCTTCCTGTGTACCTTCTGTAGCTTCTGCCTCTAACCCTAGGAAACTATTTTCCACCTTCTCCGCCCTTCTTAATCCTCCACCCCTTCCCACTCACTGTTCGGATGAGTTTATCAACCACTTTGAAAAAAAGGTTGATGACATCCGCTACTCATTTACTCATCCTATTGAGTTCACTGGTACCATTCACACAGAACTACCCTGAACCTTGACCTCTTTCACCCCTCTCTCTCCAGATGACATCCTGTGACTAGTGAAGTCTGGCCGTCCGACAACCTGCCCGCTCGACCCCATCCCTCCTCTCTTCTCCAGGCCATCTCCGGAGACCATTCCTCACTTCCCTCATTAACTCATCCCTGTCCACTGGCTGTGTCCCCTCTGACTTCAAAAAGGCCCGAGTTGCTCCCCTCCTCAAGAAACCAACACTTGATTCATCTGACGTCAAAAACTATAGACCTGTATCCCTTCTTTCCAAAACACTTGAGCCTGCTTTCTCTGATCAACTTTCTTGTTTTCTCTCTCAGAACGATCTTCTTGACCCTAATCTGTCATGCTTCAAGACGGGTCACTCAACCAAAACTGATCTCCTCTGTGTCACGAAGGCTCTCTGCCAAAGCTGACTCTGTCTCCTCTGTTCTCATCTTCCTAGATCTATCCTCTGCCTGTGACGCTGTGAACCATCAGATCCTCCTCTCCACCCTCTGACGGCTGGGCGCCTCAGGCTCTGCCTCCTCTCCACCCTCTCACGGCTAGGCGTCTCAGGCTCTGCCTCCTCTCCACCCTCTCACATCTGGGCGTCTCAGGCTCTGCCTCCTCTCCACCCTCTCACATCTGGGCGTCTCAGGCTCTGCCTCCTCTCCACCCTCTCACGGCTGGGCGCCTCAGGCTCTGCCTCCTCTCCACCCTCTCACGTCTGGGCATCTCAGGCTCTGCCTCCTCTCCACCCTCTCACGTCTGGACGTCTCAGGCTCTGCCTCCTCTCCACCCTCTCACGACTGGGCGTCTCAGGCCCTGCCTCCTCTCCACCCTCTCACGGCTGGGCGTCTCAGGCTCTGCCTCCTCTCCACCCTCTCACGGCTGGGCGTCTCAGGCTCTGCCTCCTCTCCACCCTCTCACGGCTGGGCGTCTCAGGCTCTGCCTCCTCTCCACCCTGTCACGGCTGGGCGTCTCAGGCTCTGCCTCCTCTACACCCTCTCACGGCTGGGCGTCTCAGGCTCTGCCTCCTCTCCACCCTCTCACGGCTGGGCGTCTCAGGCTCTGCCTCCTCTCCACCCTCTCACGGCTGGGCGTCTCAGGCTCTGCCTCCTCTCCACCCTCTCACGGCTGGGCGTCTCAGGCTCTGCCTCCTCTCCACCCTCTCACGGCTGGGCGTCTCAGGCTCTGCCTCCTCTCCACCCTCTCACGGCTGGGCGTCTCAGGCTCTGCCTCCTCTCCACCCTCTCACGGCTGGGTGTCTCAGGCTCTGCTTCCTCTCCACCCTCTCACGGCTGGGCGTCTCAGGCTCTGCCTCCTCTCCACCCTCTCACGGCTGGGCGTCTCAGGCTCTACCTCCTCTCCACCCTCTCACGGCTGTGCGCCTCAGGCTCTGCCTCCTCTCCACCCTCTCACGGCTGGGCGTCTCAGGCTCTGCCTCCTCTCCACCCTCTCACGTCTGGGCGTCTCAGGCTCTGCCTCCTCTCCACCCTCTCACGTCTGGGCGTCTCAGGCTCTGCCTCCTCTCCACCCTCTCACGTCTGGGCGTCTCAGGCTCTGCCTCCTCTCCACCCTCTCACGGCTGGGCGTCTCAGGCTCTGCCTCCTCTCCACCTTCTCACGGCTGGGCGTCTCAGGCTCTGCCTTCTCTCCACCCTCTCACGGCTGGGCGTCTCAGGCTCTGCCTCCTCTCCACCCTCTCATGGCTGGGCGTCTCAGGCTCTGCACACTCTTGGATTGCATCCTACCTGGCAGACCGCTCCTAGCAGGTGATGTGGAGAGGATCTGTCTGTACCACATACTCTCACTGCTGGTGTCCCCCAGGGCTCCCCCATCATGGTTGACAACTCCACAGAGTCAACCTCTCAGAGTGCAAAGAACCTTGGCGTGACCGTGGACAACACCCTGTCGTTCTCTGTAAACATCAAAGACATGACCTGTTCCTGCAGGTTCATGCTCTACAACATCTGTAGAGTACGACCCTACCTCACACAGGAAGAGGAACATCTGTAGAGTACGACTCTACCTCACACAGGAAGTGGCGCAGGTCCTATTTCAGGTACTTGTCCTCATCTGTCTGGACTACTGTAACTCACTGTTGGCTGAACTCCCCGCTTGACCCATCAAACCCCTGCCACATATCCAGAATATTGCAGGCCGCCTGGTTTTCAACCTTCCTAAGTTCTCTCATGTAACTCCGTTCCTCCGCACACTCCACTGACTTCCAGTCGAAGTTCGCATCCACTACAAGACCATGGTGCTTACCTACGGAACAGCGAGAGGAACTGCCCCTCCGTACCTTCAGGTTATGCTCAAACCCTACACCCCAACCTGAGCACTCCTTTCTGGCACATCAGGTCTCTTGGCCCTTCCACCCCTGCAGCTCTCTCTCAGTCCAGTCCAAGCTCTTCTCTGTCCTGGCACACCAATGGTGGTACCAGGTTCCCCCTTGAAGCCAGGACAGCAGCATTTTTTTTTTAAATGTAACTTTTTTTTAACCTTTATTTTACTAGGCAAGTCAGTTAAGAACAAATTCTTATTTTCAATGACGGCCTAGGAACAGTGGGTTAACTGCCTGGTCAGGGGCAGAACGACAGATTTGTACCTTGTCAGCGCGGAGATTCTAACTTGCAACCTTTCGGTTACTAATCCAATGCTCTAACCACTAGGCTACCCTGCCGCATCTCTGCCTATCTCCCAAAAATATCTGAAACCCTACCTCTTCAAACAGTTTCTTAAATAATCCTCCTCACCTCGAAAATAAAACTTAACCATAACTTAACCATAACTTGACCAAAACTTAACCATAACTTAACCATAACTTAACCATAACTTAACTTGAAGAATTTGCTTTCTATGCCTATCGTAAGTTGAACTGTGAGTAGCTCTGCTAAACGACTCAAATCTAAAAAATTATAAATGAGGAGATAAGAAATATGATGGAGAGAATAAGGTTAGGAGGATGATGATGTGAGAGAGGGATAAGACTTGAGAGATGGGAGGAGAAGAGAGAAGGGGAGGAAGTGATCCATTTTCAAATTGCTCAGGACTGTAACAGCATGCTTGCAAAAACCTCTGTCTCTGTCTCGCTCACCCTCTCTCTCCCCCATCTGTCTGTCTCCATCCCCTTCTCTAGCCCTCCTTCTACCTCTCTCTTTCCAACCTCCACCCATCCTCTCTCTATATATGTATGTGGATAGAGGGTGAAGGTTGGAGAGAGAGAGAGAGAGAGAGAGAGAGAGAGAGAGATGTATGTATGTATGTATATATATATATATATATACTGCTCAAAAAAATAAAGGGAACACTAAAGTAACACATCCTAGATCTGAATGAATAAAATATTCTTATTAAGTGTTCCCTTTATTTTTTTGAGCAGTGTATATACATACATATATATTCTCTCTTGCTCTCTCTCTCCAACCTCCACCCTCTATCCACACAAGCCAACACATCACAGAATACTCCCTCTCCATCTGCCTTTCCCTCCCTCGTTCCCTCCCCCTTTTGGCCTCACTCCCCTCTCTCCTTGTAGCTGCCCAGTCATTGGAATCTATTCATTCTCTGTGACAGTCATGGCAGATACAGCACTTAGTCCTTATTGAGAAGGTAATTCATCTTTAATTCACTCAGACCAATGCTGCCTCAAGCTGTTCCACCTCACATCACCCTCACATCGTTGACTTCCACCCAAAAACATGAGCGGAGGATCGCATATCTGATCAAAAAAAAATATATATAAAAAATTCTGATTTTGTGGCAGATACTGTAATGGTGCAACAGAATCAGAGATGAACTATGATAAGGTATAGCTTATCGAATTATGTGTTTTTCACTACTGCAAAAACCTTATCGAAATGTAATTCATTGCACAATAATAGCAATGTAATGTAAAGTGCACTGAAATATGGCATTGGCCACCAAACAATCCATGCTTTTTATTGTAATTACAGAATATATTTAAATATTATAATGACATAATGCATAGCCACCCGGCAAGTGTTCTGTGCTTTGTGCAAACATTATTATCTAACGCCCTGTGTGTCCACTCATACACCACAGGAGAACACACACATACACACACAACAAGAGATACAGAGAGAGAGAGAGAGAGAGAGGCTGGGCTGAATCCCTAGGAGAGCTTTACAGAGATGTTCCCAGACAAGTGTCCTCACTCGCTCTGTCGCTCACACACACACACACACACACACGCACACACACACACACAAGCACGCTTACGTTTCATTTGGTTGAGCAGTACGTTTGGTGGAAGTACAACGCAGCGCACAATCAACTTCGTTGAGATATGTTGAGTTTCCTGGTAGATTATTATCATTGATATTATTATTATTATTATTATTATTATTATCATTGATATTATTATTATTATTATTATTATTGATATTATTATTATTATTGATATTATTATTATTATTATTATTATTATTATTATTATTATTATTATTATTATTATTATTATTATTATTGATATTATTATTATTATTATTATTATTGATATTATTATTATTATTGATATTATTATTATTATTATTATTATTGATATTATTATTATTATTGATATTATTATTATTATTATTATTATTATTATTATTATTATTATTATTATTATTATTATTATTGATATTATTATTATTGATATTATTATTATTATTATTATTATTGATATTATTATTATTGATATTATTATTATTATTATTATTGATATTATTATTATTATTATTATTATTGATATTATTATTATTATTATTGTTGATATTATTGTTATTATTATTATTGATATTATTATTATTATTATTGTTGATATTACTATTTTTGATATTATTATTGATATTATTATTATTCTTATTGTTGATATTACTATTATTATTGATATTATTATTATTCTTATTGTTGATATTATTATTATTGATATTATTATTATTATTATTATTGATATTATTATTATTCTTATTATTGATATTATTATTATTATTGATATTATTATTATTATTGATATTATTATTATTATTATTATTGATATTATTATTATTATTGATATTATTATTATTATTATTATTATTGATATTATTATTATTATTGATATTATTATTATTATTGATATTATTATTATTATTATTATTGATATTATTATTATTCTTATTATTGATATTATTATTATTATTGATATTATTATTATTATTGATATTATTATTATTATTATTATTGATATTATTATTATTATTATTATTGATATTATTATTATTATTGATATTATTATAACTATTATTATTATAATAGATATTATTATTATTATTATTATTGATATTATTATTATTATTATTATTGATATTATTATTATTATTGATATTATTATTATTATTATTATTGATATTATTATTATTATTGATATTATTATAACTATTATTATTATAATAGATATTATTATTACTATTATAATTGTTGTATTTTTTATTATTATTTATATTATTATTATTGAAATTATTATTGATATTATTGATGTTAATATTATTATTGATATTAATGATATTAATATTATTATTGAAATTATTATTGATATTAATGATATTAATATTATTATTGATATTATTGATGTTAATATTATTATTGAAATTATTATTGATATTAATATTATTATTGAAATTATTATTGATATTATTGATATTAATATTATTATTGATATTAATGATATTAATATTATTATTGAAATTATTATTGATATTAATGATATTAATATTATTATTGATATTGTTATTATTATTATTGATATTATTATTACTATTGTTATTAATATTGTAATTAAACAAATACATTATTTAAAATGAAAGCACATTGTATAAATTAGATATAGGCCTAGATATAATACCGGCCCTTGTTAGCCTTTAGCCTTTATATAACCATATGAACACATTTATCTAAACCTAGATATAACACCAGCTGCTGTTAGCCTTCAGCCTTTAGATAACTATATAAACAAATGTATATACAGTATTCTGCCTATATGAACAAATGTAAATACAATATTCTGCCTATATGAACAAATGTATATATGTATAAATCTGAAAAGTTGTAGAATACAAATTGCAAGAATAGATCACTCTTGTTTACAGAACGTGTAATTTAAAAAACTGTTTCAAGTGAGAATCAGGCAGGTCTGATGCTGAAAAAGAAAGGAAATTATTGCCTACTTCACCTATTTTATTTAAGCAGAATGAAGTGGTTTATCATTCCAGTAGTTAGCTAAACCGCTACATGGTAAAACAGTAGTGTGCATTTCCAGTAGTTAGCTAAACCGTTACATGGTACAACAGTAGCGTGTAGTTCCAATACTTACAGTTGAAGTCAGAAGTTTACATACAATAAGTTGACTGTGCATTTAAACAGCTTGGAAAATTCCAGAATATTATGTCATGGCTTTAGAAGCTTCTGATAGGCTAATTGACAAAATTTGAATGAATTGGAGGTGTACCTGTGGATGTATTTCAAGGCCTACCTTCAAACTCAGTGCCTATTTGCTTGACATCATGGGAATACCTCATCAATGGAATACCTCAGAAAAAAAATGTGGACCACCAAATTGCTCCTTGGGAGCAATTTCCAAATGCCTGAAGGGTACCATGTTCATCTGTACAAACAATAGTTTGCAAGTATAAACACCATGGGACCACGCAGCCATCATACCAATCAGGAAGGAGTTGTGTTCTGTGTCCTACAAATCTGTCGTTCTGCCCCTGCACAGGCAGTTAACCCACTGTTCCTAGGCCGTCATTGAAAATAAGAATTTGTTCTTAACTGACTTGCCTAGTTAAATGAAGGTAAAATAAAATAAAAATTTTCACTGGATTCTATAGGCATTTCACTGGGTCCTATAGACATTTCACTGGGAACTATAGATGTTTCACTGGATCCTATAGACGTTTCACTGGGTACTATAGACGTTTCACTGGGTCCTATAGACATTTCACTGGGAACTATAGACATTTCACTGGGAACTATAGACATTTCACTGGGAACTATAGACGTTTCACTGGGTACAGTAGATTTTTCACTGGGTACTATAGACGTTTCACTGGGAACTATAGACGTTTCACTGGTTACTATAGACGTTTCACTGGATCCTATAGACGTTTCACTGGGAACTATAGACGTTTCACTGGGTACTATAGACGTTTCACTGGGAACTATAGATGTTTCACTGGGTCCTATAGACGTTTCACTGGGTCCTATAGACGTTTCACTGGGTACTATAGAGATTTCACTGGGTCCTATAGACGTTTCACTGGGTCCTATACACATTTCACTGGGTACTATAGACGTTTCACTGGGTCCTATAGATGTTTCACTGGGAACTCTAGACTTTTCACTGGGTCCTATAGACGTTTCTCTGGGTACGAAAGACGTTTCACTGGGTACTATAGACGTTTCACTGGGAACTATAGACGTTTCACTGGGTCCTATAGACGTTTCACTGGGTCCTATAGGCGTTTCACTGGGTACTATAGACGTTTCACTGGGTCCTATAGATGTTTCACTGGGTCCTATAGACGTTTCACTGGGTACTCTAGACGTTTCACTGGGTCCTATAGACGTTTCACTGGGAACTATAGACGTTTCTCTAGGTCCTATAGACTTTTCACTGGGTCCTATAGACGTTTCACTGGGTCAAATAGACATTTCACTGGGAACTATAGACGTTTCACTGGGTACTATAGACATTTCACTGGGTACTATAGACATTTCACTGGGTCCTATAGACGTTTCACTGGGAACTATAGACATTTCACTGGGTCCTATAGATGTTTCAATGGGTCCTATAGACGTTTCACTGGGTCCTATAGAGGTTTCACTGGGAACTATAGGCGTTTCACTGGGTCCTATAGACGTTTCACTGGGAACTATAGACGTTTCACTGGATCCTATAGACGTTTCACTGGGTACTATAGACGTTTCACTGGGTCCTATAGACATTTCACTGGGAACTATAGACATTTCACTGGGAACTATAGACATTTCACTGGGAACTATAGACGTTTCACTGGGTACAGTAGATTTTTCACTGGGTACTATAGACATTTCACTGGGAACTATAGACGTTTCACTGGTTACTATAGACGTTTCACTGGATCCTATAGACGTTTCACTGGGTCCTATAGACGTTTCACTGGGTACTATAGACGTTTCACTGGGAACTATAGATGTTTCACTGGGTCCTATAGACGTTTCACTGGGTCCTATAGACGTTTCACTGGGTACTATAGAGATTTCACTGGGTCCTATAGACGTTTCACTGGGTCCTATACACATTTCACTGGGTACTATAGACGTTTCACTGGGTCCTATAGATGTTTCACTGGGAACTCTAGACTTTTCACTGGGTCCTATAGACGTTTCTCTGGGTACGAAAGACGTTTCACTGGGTACTATAGACGTTTCACTGGGAACTATAGACGTTTCACTGGGTCCTATAGACGTTTCACTGGGTCCTATAGGTGTTTCACTGGGTACTATAGACGTTTCACTGGGTCCTATAGATGTTTCACTGGGTCCTATAGACGTTTCACTGGGTACTATAGACGTTTCACTGGGTCCTATAGACGTTTCACTGGGTCCTATAGACGTTTCTCTAGGTCCTATAGACTTTTCACTGGGAACTATAGACGTTTCACTGGGTACTATAGACATTTCACTGGGTACTATAGACATTTCACTGGGTCCTATAGATGTTTCAATGGGTCCTATAGACGTTTCACTGGGTCCTATAGAGGTTTCACTGGGAACTATAGGCGTTTCACTGGGTCCTATAGACGTTTCACTGGGTCCTATAGACGTTTCACTGGGAACTATAGATGTTTCACTGGGTCCTATAGACGTTTCACTGGGTCCTATAGACGTTTCACTGGGAACTATAGGCGTTTCACTGGGTCCTATAGACGTTTCACTGGGTCCTATAGACGTTTCTCTGGGTCCTATAGACGTTTCACTGAGTCCTACAGACATTTCACTGGTTACTATAGACGTTTCACTGGGTCCTATAGACGTTTCACTGGGAACTTTAGACTTTTCACTGGGTCTTATAGACGTTTCACTGGGTCCTCCAGACGTGTCACTGGGTCCTATAGACATTTCACTGGGTCCTATAAACATTTCACTGGGTCCTATAGATGTTTCACTGGGAACTCTTGACTTTTCACTGGGTCCTATAGACATTACACTGGGAACTATGGACATTTCACTGGGAACTATAGACATTTCACTGGGAACTATAGACGTTTCACTGGGTCCTATAGACGTTTCACTGGGTCCTATAGACGTTTCACTGGGAACTGTAGGCTTTTCATTGGGTACAGTAGACGTTTCACTGGGTACTATTGACATTTCACTGGGTACTATAGACGTTTCACTGGGAACTATAGATGTTTCACTGGGTCCTATAGACGTTTCTCTGGGTCCTATAGACGTTTCACTGGGTCCTATAGATGTTTCACTGGGTCCTATAGATGTTTCACTGGGAACTCTAGACTTTTCACTGGATCCTATAGACGTTTCACTGGGAACTATAGACATTTCACTAGGTACTATAGACGTTTCACTGGGTCCTACAGACGTTTCACTGGGTCCTATAGACGTTTCACTGGGTCCTATAGACGTTTCACTGGGAACTATAGACGTTTCACTGGGTCCTATAGACGTTTCACTGGGTCCTATAGACATTTTACTGGGAACTATAGACGTTTCTCTGGGAACTATAGACGTTTCTCTGGGAACTATAGACGTTTCTCTGGGTACGAAAGACGTTTCACTGGGTCCTATAGACATTTCACTGGGTCCTATAGACATTTCTCTGGGTCCATCAGACGTTTCACTGGGTCCTATAGACATTTCACTGGGTACTATAAACATTTCATTACATGGCATTATTCACCATTGAATATACAGAGCAGGGGCCCTGTTGAAGTATACATTGTTGCTGATCAGCCATTGTTCCATTTTTACATGATATGCACGTCAAGATAATTTTCCTTTATTCAACAGGGTTGTTGTATTGATGTTTCTAAACATACTGTTGTTGACGTGACAACATAAAAATACCATCGAGCTAGAAAAGTAGTGCTGCATTGTTGTTTTTCCACAATGGAGAGAGAGAACGAGAGAGAGAGAAATAGAGAGAGAGAGAGAGAGAGAGAGAGAGAAAGGGAGCGAGAGAGATAGAAGGGAATTTAGTGGGAGAGAGCGAAAGAGAGAGAGAGAAAGGGAGCGAGAGAGATAGAAGGGGAGTTAGTGGGAGAGAGCGAGAGAGAGAGAGATAGAGAAAGGGAGCGAGAGAGATAGAAGGGGAGTTAGCGGGAGAGAGCGAAAGAGAGAGAGAGGGAGGAGAGGTTGTTCTTGTGTTACTAACCTGCCACAGTCTCAGACCTTCTGACAGTCACAATAGTGGATGTAGTATCTGCTCTGTGGTCTTAAAATAACCCCAGTAGATAAAGCTCACAGGCATAGCAACACACACAGACCTCACTATAGACAATCAGAGAGAGAGAGAGAGGGAAAGAGAGAGAGAATTCTGCAAAATATCCTCTGTGTACAATGTAAAACACTACATAATACATGCAGAGCAGAATTAGGCCGATACCAGCTAACTATCAAAATCCAGAAACGAGCTAAATTCTACAACCACCTTAAAGGAAGCTATTTCCGAACCTTCCATGACAAAGCCCTCACCTACAGGGAGAAGAGTCCTTTCTGCCAGCTGGTATGGAGACTCTTCTCACAAACACAAACAGAACCCACAGAGCCCCAGGAGAGCTACACAATTAGACCCAACCAAATCATGAGAAAACAAAAAGATAATTACTTGTCACATTGGAAAGAATTAACAAAAAAACAGAGCAAACTAAAATGATATTTGGCCCTAAACAGAGTTTACACTGTGGCAAAATAACAGACCACTGTGACTGACCCAAAATGAGGGAAAGATTGGACTATGTACAGACTCAATGAACATAGCCTTGCTATTGAGAAAGGTCGCCGTAGGCAGACATGGCTCTCAAGAGAAGACAGGCTATGTGCACACTGCCCACAAAATGAGGTAGAAACTGAGCTGCATTTTCTAACCTCCTGCCCAATGTATGCCAATATTAGGACACATTTTTCCCCTCAGATTACACAGACCTACAAAGAATTGGAAATCAAATCCAATTTTAATAAAGTCCCATATCTACTGGGTGAAATACCACAGTGTTCCATCACAGCAGCAAGATGTGTGACCTGTTGCCACGAGGAAAAGGGCAACCAGTGAAGAACAAACATCATTGTAAATACAACCCATATTTATGTTTATTTATTTCCCTTTTGAACTTTAACTATTTGCACATCGTTAGAAGGCTGTATGTAGCCATTTCTCTATTACTTTGGAACATATGTGAGTGGAATGTTTACTGTAATTTTTAAAAATTATTATTTTAGTTTGCTCAGTTTCTTTGTGCATTTTTTCCAATGTGACAAGTAATTATCTTTTGGTTTTCTCATGATTTGGTTGGGTCTAATTGTGTTGCTCTCCTTGGGCTCTGTGGGCTCTGTTGTGTTTGTGAGAAGAGTCTACATACCAGCTGGCAGAAAGGACTCTTCTCCCTGTAGGTGAGGGCTCTGTCATGGAAGATTTCAGAATCACGTATTTTTAGGTGATTGTAGAATTGAATAGCTTTTTCTATATTATATTATTTAGCGGGAGTCCTCATAATTCTGCTCTGCACTATTTTGTGTTTTACATTGGATGTTATTGCAATATTCTACATGCAGGCAAAGTCAATCTCTCTCTCTCTCTCTCTCTCGCTCTCTCTCTCTCTCTCTCTCTCTGATGTATTTCTGTAGTCTGGATTCTCTCTCTCTCTCTCTCTCTGATCTATTACTGTAGTCTGGATCTTCTCTCTCTCTCTCTTTCTCTCTCTCTCTGATCTATTACTGTAGTCTGGATCTTCTCTCTCTCTCTCTCTCTCTGATCTATTACTGTAGTCTGGATCTTCTCTCTCTCTCTCTCTCCCTGATCTATTACTGTAGTCTGGATCTTCTCTCTCTCTCTCTCCCTGATCTATTACTGTAGTCTGGATCTTCTCTCTCTCTCTCTCCCTGATCTATTACTGTAGTCTGGATCCTCTCTCTCTCTCTCTCTCTCCCTGATCTATTACTGTAGTATGGATCTTCTCTCTCTCTCTCTCTCCCTGATCTATTACTGTAGTCTGGATCTTCTCTCTCTCTCTCTCCCTGATCTATTACTGTAGTCTGGATCTTCTCTCTCTCTCTCTCCCTGATCTATTACTGTAGTCTGGATCCTCTCTCTCTCTCTCTCTCTCCCCCTGATTTATTACTGTAGTATGGATCTTCTCTCTCTGATCTATTACTGTAGTCTGGATCTTCTCTCTCTCTCTCTCTCTCTCTCTCTCTGATCTATTACTGTAGTCTGGATCCTCTCTCTCTCTCTCTCTCTCTGATCTATTACTGTAGTATGGATATTCTCTCTCTGATCTATTACTGTAGTCTGGATCTTCTCTCTCGCTCTCTCTCTCTGATATATTACTGTAGTCTGGATCCTCTCTCTCTCTCTCTCTCTCTCTGATCTATTACTGTAGTCTGGATCTTCTCTCTCTCTCTGATCTATTACTGTAGTCTGGATCCTCTCTCTCTCTCTCTCTCTCTCTCTTGCTGATCTATTACTGTAGTCTGGATCCTCTCTCTCTCTCTGATCTATTACTGTAGTCTGGATTCTCTTTCTCTCTCTGATCTATTACAGCAGTCTGGATATTCTCTCTCTCTCTCTCTGATCTATTAATATAGTCTGGATCCTCTCTCTCTCTCTCTCTCTCTCTCTCTCTCTCTCTCTCTCTCTCTCTCTCCGATCTATTAATGTAGTCTGGATCCTCTCTCTCTCTGATCTATTACAGTAGTCTGGATCTCCTCTCTCTCTCTCTCTCTCTCTGATCTATTACTGTAGTCTGGATTCTCTCTCTCGCTCTCTCTCTGATCTATACTGTAGTCTGGATTCTCTCTCTCGCTCTCTCTCTGATCTATACTGTAGTCTGGATTCTCTCTCTCTCTCTCTCTCTGATCTATACTGTAGTCTGGATCTTCTCTCTCTCTCTCTGATCTATACAGTAGTCTGGATCTTCTCCCTCTCTCTCTGATCTATACAGTAGTCTGGATCTTCTCCCTCTCTCTCTGATCTATACTGTAGTCTGGATCTTCTCTCTCTCTCTCTCTGATTTATTACTGTGGTCTGGATCCTCTCTCTCTCTCTCTCTCTCTCTCTCTCTCTCTCTGATCTATTAATGTAGTCTGGATCCTCTCTCTCTCTCTCTCTCTGATCTACTACTGTTGTCTGGATCCTCTCTCTCTCTCTCTCTCACTCACTGATCTATTACTGTAGTCTGGATTCTCTCTCTCTCTCTCTCTCTCACTCTCTGATCTATTACTGTAGTCTGGATCCTCTCTCTCTCTCTCTCTGATCTACTACTGTTGTCTGGATCCTCTCTCTCTCTCTCTCTCTCTCTCTCTCTCTCTCTCTCTCTCTCACTCACTGATCTATTACTGTAGTCTGGATCCTCTCTCTCACTCTCTGATCTATTACTGTTGTCTGGATCCTCTCTCTCTCTCTCTCTCTCTCTCTCTCTCACTCACTGATCTACTACTGTAGTCTGGATCCTCTCTCTCTCTCTATGATCTATTACTGTAGTCTGGATCCTCTCTCTCTCTCTCTCTCTCTCTCTCTCTCACTCTCTGATCTATTACTGTAGTCTGGATCCTCTCTCTCTCTCCCTCCTTCTCTTCGCCTGGAGGCTGTGCTCCTTTGCTCTGTGTGTGTGTTGACTTGAGGAGTTGTGACAGGCTTGGGCATGGGCTAGTCTGAAGCCCGTCACCCCCCCCCCCCCTCCTCTCTCTCCGCTTCTGCCGTGGTTGTTCAGCCAGCCGCTTCTGTCAAGGCCTTCTCTCCTCTCGTCAGATTCCCTCCCATCCCCACATCCCAACATCCTCCCACCCCCTCCCCTCCCCTGTGTATGAATCTGCCCTGGCTGTGCTGTACAGACATCAGTCTTCATTCCTCAGCATCAGCATCAATAGACCCATATCCCCCATGTCTCCCTGGCTATTACTGTAGAGCTGACTGGACAGGGATGTCTCTCATCAGACAGATGGGGCTAGTTCTGTGTGTGTGTGTGTGTGTGTAGAGGGAGGGGTTTGTGTGTGTCAAATCAAATAGGGGTGCTTACACACTGAGTATACAAAACATTAGGAACACCTTCAGCAACGTTGCAGTTCTTGATACAAACCAGTGAACTTGGCACCTACTACCATACCCCGTTCAAAGGCACCCTCTAAATGGCACATAGATTGAATTGGATTTAACAAGTGACATGAATAAGGGATCATACACTATATATACTGTTTAGGCTGTTTCAGCCACACCCGTTGCTGACAGGTGTATAAAATAGAACACACCGCCATGCAATCTCCATAGACAAACATTGGCAGTAGAATGGCCTTACTGAAGAGCTCAGTGACATTCAATGTGGCACCGTCATACAATGCCACCATTCCAACAAGTCAGTTTGTCAAATTTCGGCCCTGCTAGAGCTACTCTGGTCAACTGTAAGTGCTGTTATTGTGAAGTGGAAATGTCTAGGAGAAACAACAGCTAAGCTGCGAAGTGGTAGACCACACCAGCTTACAGAATGGGACTGAACGGGACTGCTAACCGGGCTATCTGCATTGTGTGTATAAAAAATCCTACAATGTGATTTTCTGGATTTTCTTTTCTCATTTTGTCTGTCATAGTTGAAGTGTACCTACGATGAAAATTACAGGCCTCTCTCATCTTTTTAAGTGGGAGAACTTGCACAATTGGTGGCTGACTAAATACTTTTTTGCCCCACTGTATTTCAACCTGACAATAATGTCGTCAATATAAAAGGTAAACAAGAAATGCACTCTCTCAGGATTACGCATGAAAAACCTCTGTGACACGTCAGGGTCCACTCATTCAGACTGGTCTTACTCCCTCATTTATAAGAATACAAGCTTGAAACAATTTCTAAAGACTGTTGACATCTAGTGGAAGGCATAGGAACTGCAATTTCAGTCCTAACTCAATGGATACTGTAATGGCATTGAATAGAAAACTACAAAACCAACAACAAAAAATTACTTACTGAATGGATTTTTCTCAGGTTTTCGCCAAATCAGTTCTGTTATACTCACATACACTATTTTAACAGTTTTGGAAAGTTTACAGTGTTTTCTATCCAGTTATATGCATATCATATCTTCTGGGCCCGAGTAGCAGGCCGTTTAATTTGGGCATGCTTTTCATCCAAAATTCTGAATGCTGCCCCATACCCTAGTGAAGTTAGACAAATATTTTTTTCTACAACAAGGAGGACGCAGAAGACATTCTCCAAACACCCAACAGGGCCGACATCCACCTTATTTGCAAGAGGAAGCGGCACAGGAACATCACGAATATCCTACAAATGGGACATCAAAAACTGTAATATCCTATATTTCACGGAATCGTGGCTGAATGATGATATGGATATTCAGGTAGCGGGATATACGTTGCACCGGCAAGATAGAACAGCACACTCCAGTAAGACGAGGGGGAAGTCACTAGATTTTTCTCATCTGAAGTAGAGTATCTTGTGATAAATTGTAGGCCACACTACTTGCCTAGAGAGTTTTCAGCTATAGTTTCCGTTGTTGTTTAATTAACACCACAGACAGATGCTGGCACTATGACCGCACTCAGTCAGGTGTATGAGGAAATAAGCAAACAGGAAACCACTCACCCAGAGGCAGCGCTCCTAGTGTCCGTAGACGTTAATGCAATGGACGTTAATGTTTGCTAGCACAGACTGGAACATGTCCCAGGATTCTTCCGATGGCATAGAGGAGTACACCACATCAGTCACTGGCTTTATCAATAAGTGCATCGAGGACGTCGTCCCCACAGTGACTGTATGTACATACCACAACCAGAAGCCATGGGTTACAGGCAACATTCGAACTGAGATAAAGGTTAGAGCTGCCGATTTCAAGGTGTGGGACTTTAACCCGGAAGCTTACAAGAAATCCTGCTATGCCCTGCGACGAACCATCAAACAGGCAAAGCGTCAATACAGGGCTAAGTTTGAATCAAACTACACCGGCTCCGATGCTCGTTTTATGTGGCAGGGCTTGCAAACTATTACAGACTACAATGGGAAGCACAGCCGCGAGCTGCCCAGTGACACAAGTCTACCAGATGAGCTCACTTCGAGACAAGCAACACTGAAACGTGCATGAGAGCATCAGCTGTTCCGGACGACTGTGTCATCACGCTCACCGTAGCCGACGTGAGTAAGACCTTCAAACAGGTCAACATACACAAAGCTGCGGGGCCAGATGGATTACCAGGACGTGTGCTCTGGGCATATGCTGACCAACTGGTAGGTGTCTTCACTGACATTTTCAACATGTCCCTGATTGAGGCTGTACCAACATGTTTAAAGCAGACCACCATAGTCCCTGTGCCCAAGAACACAAAAGCAACCTGCCTAAATGACTACTCACGTCTGTAGCCATGAAGTGCTTTGAAAGGCTGGTCATGGCTCACATCAGCACCATTATCCCAGAAACCCTAGACCCACTCCCATTTGCATACCGCCCAAACAGATCCACAGATGATACAATCTCTATTGCACTCCACACTGCCCTTTCCCACCTGGACAAATGGAACACTTACGTGAGAATGCTATTCATTGACTACAGCTCAACGTTCAACACCATAGTACCCTCAAAGCTCATCACTAAGCTAATGATCCTGAGACTAAACACCTCCCTCTGCAACTGGATCCTGGACTTCCTGACGGGCCGCCCCCAGGTGGTGAGGGTAGGTAGCAACACATCTGCCACACTGATCCTCAACACTGGAGCTCCCCAGGGTTGCATGCTCAGTCCCCTTCTGTACTCCCTGTTCACCCAATACTGCGTGGCAAACACCATAATTAAGTTTGTAGACGACTCTAGTGGCCTATAGGGAGGAGGTCAGAGACCTGGCCGGGTGGTGCCAGAATAAAAACCTATACCTCAATGTAACCAAGACTAAGGAGATGATTGTGGACTACAGGAAAAGGAGGACTGAGCACGCCCCCATTCTCATTGACTGGGTTTTAGTGGAGCAGGTCAGAGCTTCAAGTTCCTTGGTGTCCACATCAACAAAAAACTAGAATGGTCCAAACACACCAAGGCAGTCATGAAGAGGGCACATCAAAGTCTATTCCCTCTCAGGAAACAAAAAATATTTGGCATGGGTCCTCAGATCCTCAAAATGTTCTACAGCTGCAACATCGAGAGCATGACTGGTTGCATCACTGTCTGGTATGGCAACTGCTCGGCCTCTGAACACAAGGTACTACAGAGGGTAGTGTGTACATTACTGGGGCCAAGCTGCCTGCCATCCAGGACCTCTATACCAGGCGGTGTCAGAGGAAGGCCCTAAAAATTGTCAAAGACCCCAGCCAACCCAGTCATAGACTGTTCTCTCTACTACCGCATGGGAAGCGGCACCAGCGTGCCAACTCTTGGACCAAAAGGCTTTTCACCAGTTTTTACCCCCAAGCCATAAGACTCCTGAACAGGTAATCAAATGGCTACCCAGACTATCTGCATTGTGTGCCCCCCCAAATCCTATTTTACGCTACTGCTAATCTGTTCATCATATATGCATAGTCACTTTAACCATATCTACATGTACATACTACCTGAATCAGCCTGACTAACCGGTGTCTGTATGTAGCCTCGCTACTCATACAGCCTCGCTGCTGTATACAGCCTGTCATTTTACTGTTGTTTTATTTCTTTACTTACCTATTGTTCACCTAATACCTTATTTGCACTATTGGTTAGAGCCAGTAAGTAAGCATTTCACTGTAAGTTCTACACCTGTTGTATTCAGCGGCACGTGACAAATAAACTTTGATTTGATTTGAAAAGTGAGGTCCGTAAGGAACTGGTTTGTTGAGATCGGTGTGGAAGAACTTGACTGGCCGGCACAGAGCCCTGACCTAGGGATGAATTGGAACACCAACTACGAGCCAGGCCTAATCTCCCAACGTCAGTGCCCTACCTCACCAATGCTCTTGTGGCTGAATGGAACCAAGTCGAGCATTTGTACACATACTTTAGGTCATGTAGTGTAGCTTTCACCTGGTCAGTCTAAGTCATGGTCAAGGTGTTCTTAATGTTTAATATACTCAGTTTATTTTTCCTATTTCACACATGCACAACTGTGTAACCTGTACCAGTAAGGTGAAATGGAAATTTGAGACACCCTCGAAGAGTGGGTTCACAGCATTGGGATCAGCCCTTACTGATTGCGACGTGTGTGTGTATGTGTGTGTGTGTGTGTGTGTGAAACTATGACACCAGGATGGTGTGTGTGTGTGTGTGTGTGTGTGTGTGTGTGTGTGTGTGTGTGTGTGTGTGTGTGTGTGTGTGTGTGAAACTATGACACCAGGATGGTGTGTGTGTGTGTGTGTGTGTGTGTGTGTGTGTGTGTGTGTGTGTGTGTGTGTGTGTGTGTGAAACTATGACACCAGGATGGTGTGTGTGTGTGTGTGTGTGTGTGTGTGTGTGTGTGAAACTATGACACCAGGATGGTGTGTGTGTGTGTGTGTCAGCTCTTTCCCTCTTTCCAATGTTCTCCACACCTTCTTCCCTTGTCTTGCCCTGTCTTCATCATTTCATATTCTTGTTTTGATTCAACATTGATTCTGTTGATAACACTACACCGTGTGTGTACATGTGTGTGTGTACATGTGTGTGTGTGTGTGTGTACATGTGTGTGTACATGTCTGTGTGTTAACATGTGTGTGTGTGTGTGTGTGTGTGTGTGTGTGTGTGTGTGTGTGTGTGTGTGTGTGTGTGTGTGTGTGTGTGTGTGTGTGAGTGTGTGTGTGTGTGTGTGTTTGTGTGTGTGTGTGTGTGTGTGTGTGTGTGTGTGTGTGTGTGTGTGTGTGTGTGTGTGTGTGTGTGTGTGTGTGTGTGTGTGTGTGTGTGTGTGTGTGTGTGTGTGTGAACATGTGTGTGTGAGTGTGTGCCCGTCGTTGCTTCTCCATCTTGGTTAGAGTACATCTCTGTTCTGTAAGTAAATATTTCTGCTCCCTGACAGCCCATTTCATTAGCTTTCCCAGCAGTCGGTCAGTCGGTTCATTCTGCCGAGTGTCTCCTCTCAGGAGGGGGGTGTTGGGAAAACGAGTTACCACTTCGGAGGAAAGAAGCGCCGAGTTACGAGTCAGGCACGAAACAGGACTCCCGGTGCTGTAGGAGGGGAGGGGGGGGGGGGGTGTATGCCACAGCCAGGAGACGTTTGAGACCGAAAGCACAGAGTTTGTAAACCGAGGCGCAACATCGTGAAACTTCTGGAAACGAAGCAGATCAAACGGACCGAGGAAATCAATGAGAGAAGTGACAACTAAAGTCAAAACCCCGATTGGAGCTGAATATCTTCAGTAGCTGAATTGGTTATTATTATTATTATTATTATTATTATTACTCCAACCTCGTGAAAGTGACAAACAGACAACTTTTCATTTTTTGGTCAAAACAGCAGCCGCAGCACCTCACATCAACATAGTCCCATCAACCAAACCACCAGGTGTGAAACATGGTATAGAGGAGATGGACCTACTGGTTGTCCTCCAGGTTACAGAGAGCTGGTAGTCCCATCAACCAAACCACCAGGTGTGAAACATGGTATAGAGGAGATGGACCTACTGGTTGTCCTCCAGGTTACAGAGAGCTGGTAGTCCCATCAACCAAACCACCAGGTGTGAAACATGGTATAGAGGAGATGGACCTACTGGTTGTCCTCCAGGTTACAGAGAGCTGGTAGTCCCATCCACCAAACTACCAGGTATGAAACGGGGAAGAGAATCAGGGGATATGCTAATTTGGTATAGAGCAGACCTAACCCACTCTATTAAATTATTCAAAACAGGAACATTTTATATCTGTCTAGAAATTAATAAGGAAATGATCTCAACAGAGAAAAATGTTCCCCTGTGTGCTACCTACAGCCCCCCCCCCCTCCCCCACTAGAATCCCCATACTTTAATGAAGACAGCTTCTCCATCCTGGAGGGGGAAATCAATCATTTCCAGGCCCAGGGACATGTCTGTGGCGACCTAAATGTCAGAACTGAACAAGAAACTGACACCCTCAGCACACAGGAGGTCAAACATCTACCTGGAGGTGACAGCATTCCCTCCCCCATATGCCCCCCAAGGCACAACTATGACAACATAACAAACATAAATGTGTTCCAACTCCAGCAGCTCTGTCACACACTAGGTCTATACATAGTCAATGGTAGGGTTCAACGGGACCCTTACGGTAGGTACACCTACAGCCATCCCTTGGCTATAGTACTGTAGACTACTTTATCACTGACCTCAACCCAGAGTCTCTCAGACGTTCACAGTCAGTCCACTGACCTCAACCCAGAGTCTCTCAGAGCGTTCACAGTCAGTCCACTGACCTCAACCCAGAGTCTCTCAGAGCGTTCACAGTCAGTCCACTGACCTCAACCCAGAGTCTCTCAGAGCGTTCACAGTCAGTCCACTGACCTCAACCCAGAGTCTCTCAGAGCGTTCACAGTCAGTCCACTGACCTCAACCCAGAGTCTCTCAGAGCGTTCACAGTCAGTCCACTGACACCCCTATTAGACCACAGCAAAATCACAGTCTATTTGAACAGAGCAATAGTCAATCATCAAAGCCAAAGAAACTGCATAATATTAAGAAATGCTATAGATGGAAGGAAAGTAGTGTCGAAACAGTTAGGCAACAGCAAATTAAATCCCTTCGAAACACTTCCTGAACAAGATGTTTCACTGTAATAGTGAAGGTGTAAACTTGGCAGTAGAAAACCTCAACAGTGTATTTGACCTCTGCTTTCCTATCAAACCCAAAAAATGTTAAGCAGGCAACCTAAAAAAAACAAATTGTTTGATAAAGAATGCAAAAAACCTGAGAAAGACATTGAGAAAACTGCCCTACCAAAAACAACAGAGACCCTGAAAACCTGAGCGTACACCTTCACTATGGTGAATCTCTAAAACAATAGAGACCCTGAAAACCTGAGTACACCTTCACTATGGTGAATCTCTAAAACAATAGAGACCCTGAAAACCTGAGTACACCTTCACTATGGTGAATCTCTAAAACAATAGAGACCCTGAAAACCTGAGCGTACACCTTCACTATGGTGAATCTCTAAAACAATAGAGACCCTGAAAACCTGAGTACACCTTCACTATGGTGAATCTCTAAAACAATAGAGACCCTGAAAACCTGAGTACACCTTCACTATGGTGAATCTCTAAAACAACAGAGACCCTGAAAACCTGAGTACACCTTCACTATGGTGAATCTCTAAAACAACAGAGACCCTGAAAACCTGAGTACACCTTCACTATGGTGAATCTCTAAAACAATAGAGACCCTGAAAACCTGAGCCTACACCTTCACTATGGTGAATCTCTAAAACAATAGAGACCCTGAAAACCTGAGCGTACACCTTCACTATGGTGAATCTCTAAAACAATAGAGACCCTGAAAACCTGAGCCTACACCTTCACTATGGTGAATCTCTAAAACAATAGAGACCCTGAAAACCTGAGCCTACACCTTCATTATGGTGAATCTCTAAAACAATAGAGACCCTGAAAACCTGAGCCTACACCTTCACTATGGTGAATCTCTAAAACAATAGAGACCCTGAAAACCTGAGTACACCTTCACTATGGTGAATCTCTAAAACAATAGAGACCCTGAAAACCTGAGTACACTTTCACTATGGTGAATCTCTAAAACAACAGAGACCCTGAAAACCTGAGTACACCTTCACTATGGTGAATCTCTAAAACAATAGAGACCCTGAAACCCTGAGCGTACACCTTCACTATGGTGAATCTCTAAAACAACAGAGACCCTGAAAACCTGAGTACACCTTCACTATGGTGAATCTCTAAAACAACAGAGACCCTGAAAACCTGAGCGTACACCTTCACTATGGTGAATCTCTAAAACAACAGAGACCCTGAAAACCTGAGCGTACACCTTCACTATGGTGAATCTCTAAAACAATAGAGACCCTGAAAACCTGAGCGTACACCTTCACTATGGTGAATCTCTAAAACAATAGAGACCCTGAAAACCTGAGTACACCTTCACTATGGTGAATCTCTAAAACAATAGAGACCCTGAAAACCTGAGTACACCTTCACTATGGTGAATCTCTAAAACAACAGAGACCCTGAAAACCTGAGCCTACACCTTCACTATGGTGAATCTCTAAAACAATAGAGACCCTGAAAACCTGAGTACACCTTCACTATGGTGAATCTCTAAAACAATAGAGACTCTGAAAACCTGAGTACACCTTCACTATGGTGAATCTCTAAAACAACAGAGACCCTGAAAACCTGAGCCTACACCTTCACTATGGTGAATCTCTAAAACAATAGAGACCCTGAAAACCTGAGCGTACACCTTCACTATGGTGAATCTCTAAAACAATAGAGACCCTGAAAACCTGAGTACACCTTCACTATGGTGAATCTCTAAAACAATAGAGACCCTGAAAACCTGAGTACACCTTCACTATGGTGAATCTCTAAAACAACAGAGACCCTGAAAACCTGAGCCTACACCTTCACTATGGTGAATCTCTAAAACAATAGAGACCCTGAAAACCTGAGTACACCTTCACTATGGTGAATCTCTAAAACAATAGAGACCCTGAAAACCTGAGTACACCTTCACTATGGTGAATCTCTAAAACAACAGAGACCCTGAAAACCTGAGCCTACACCTTCACTATGGTGAATCTCTAAAACAATAGAGACCCTGAAAACCTGAGTACACCTTCACTATGGTGAATCTCTAAAACAATAGAGACCCTGAAAACCTGAGTACACTTTCACTATGGTGAATCTCTAAAACAATAGAGACCCTGAAAACCTGAGTACACCTTCACTATGGTGAATCTCTAAAACAATAGAGACCCTGAAAACCTGAGTACACCTTCACTATGGTGAATCTCTAAAACAATAGAGACCCTGAAAACCTGAGTACACTTTCACTATGGTGAATCTCTAAAACAATAGAGACCCTGAAAACCTGAGCCTACACATTCACTATGGTGAATCTCTAAAACAATAGAAACCCTGAAAACCTGAGCGTACACCTTTACTATGGTGAATCTCTAAAACAATAGAGACCCTGAAAACCTGAGTACACCTTCACTATGGTGAATCTCTAAAACAATAGAGACCCTGAAAACCTGAGCGTACACCTTCACTATGGTGAATCTCTAAAACAATAGAGACCCTGAAAACCTGAGTACACCTTCACTATGGTGAATCTCTAAAACAATAGAGACCCTGAAAACCTGAGTACACCTTCACTATGGTGAATCTCTAAAACAATAGAGACCCTGAAAACCTGAGTACATCTTCACTATGGTGAATCTCTAAAACAATAGAGACCCTGAAAACCTGAGTACACCTTCACTATGGTGAATCTCTAAAACAATAGAGACCCTGAAAACCTGAGTACACCTTCACTATGGTGAATCTCTAAAACAATAGAGACCCTGAAAACCTGAGTACACCTTCACTATGGTGAATCTCTAAAACAATAGAGACCCTGAAAACCTGAGTACACCTTCACTATGGTGAATCTCTAAAACAATAGAGAAATACACTACGGAATAAAGAAGGAGCATTTTGGCCCAATAACAAATAACAAATAAAAAAACATATACATGATCAAACACAAATCTTAGAATAAACTATTAAAGACTAACAGAAACCACTGGATTCTCCAATTCCATTGAATGAACTACAGGACAAAATACAACCCCTCCAACCCAAAATGTCCTCTGGGAGGTTGACCACACATTGCAATTGGCTTTTTACTTTCTCCCCAAATTCCAACTTGTCTCATTGCTGAAACTCCCCAACGTGCTCGGTAGGCGAAGTTCAAGTCATGCGTCCTCTTAAACATGACCCGCCAAACTGTGTTTCTTAACACCCGCCCTCTTAACCCTGGAAGCCAGCCGCACCAATGTGTCTGAGGAAACACTGTTCACCTGACGACCGAGGTCAGCGACCAAGGTCAGCCTACAGGTGTCCAGTTGTTGTTGCACCTCCGTCTGCAATTTTCTTCCCGAAAGTTTTGCAAGTTGCAATCCGTTTTTTGTTGACTACAGCATAGTCTTTTTTTCCGAAAATAATAATTTGGGGTATCATCTTTCCAAAGGTTCTATCTGAATTCACCCACCAACCTTCCTCTGCACTGCCACGCACAACTTTTTCTCAGCTGGCACAAAATGATAGGCTGCTGTCCGATTCAAACTGTAATCTGTTAAATGAAGAGTTGATGCGCTGCACACTATTTTTAATAGCATCATTTTTCATATTTGGGCTTGGGGAGGGTTGCGGAGGGTGTCAAGTCAGTTCGAGTCAAAAAGGCTCTAGTCCAAGTTAAGTCACAAGTCATTGGTGTTAAAGTCAAAGTCGAATTGCAAGTCATCATATTTGTGACTCGAGTCTGACTTGAGTCCAAGTCATGTGACTCAAGTCCACACCTCTGTAAAGCGGTGTTGGGAGACATTCTGCATTTTAAAATTCATGTACACAAACAAGTGTGGGTTTTAAATTGGCAAAAGCATGCACATTTGTTTCCACAGGGCTTTGGGGTGAGACAGGGTTGCAGCTTAAGCCACACCCTCTTCAACATACATATCAATGAATTGGCGAAGGCACAGTCTGCAGCACCCGGCCTCACCCTACAAGAATTTGAAGTCCAAGTGTTTACTGTTTGCTGATGATCTGGTGCTTCTGTCCCCAACCAAGAAGGGCCTACAGCAGCACCTAAATATTCTGCACAGATTCTGTCAGACTTGGGCCCTGACAGTCAGACAAAAATAATGGTGTTCCAAAAAAAGTCAATTTGCCAAGACAACAAATATAAATTCCATCTAGACACCCTAGAGCACACAAAAAACCATATGTACCGTGGCCTAAACATCAGCGCTACAGTTAACTGTAAACGAAAGCTGTAAACGATCTGAGAGACAAGGCAAGAAAGGCCTTCTATGCCATGAAAGGAACATAACATTCAACATACCAACTAGGATCTGGCTAAACACATTTTAATCAGTCATAGAACCCATTGCTTTATGGTTGTGAGGTCTGAGGTCACTAACCAAGAATTCACTAAATGGGACCAACACCAAAATGAGGCTCAGCATGCAGAATTCTGAATTCTTAAAAGTACAGTACAGTAATATGACATATGAAATGTCTCTTTTCCTTTGAAACCTTTGCAAGTGTAATGTTTACTGTTCATTTTTTATTGTTTATTTCCCTTTTGTTCATGATCTATTTCACTTATTTTGGCAATATAAAAACGTTTCCCATGCCAATAAAGCCCCTTCAATTGAATCGAATTGAGAGAGAGAGAGAGAGAAAGAGAGAGAGAGAGAGAGAGAGAGAGAAAGAGAGGAAAAAAACTAATTAGCCTTGCATATTTCTTATCTTCCTCCAGAATGTTACTGCAAGTGAAAACCATAGACAATCACAGTCAACTCTTCCACTCAGTGCAGAGTGAGAGAGAAAGAGAGAGAGAGAGAGAGAGAGAGAGAGAGAGATAGAGAGAGAGACAGAGAGAGAGAGAGAGAGAGAGAGAGAGAGAGACAGAGAGAGAGAGAGAGAGAGAGAGAGAGAGAGAGAGATAGTGAGAGAGAGAGAGCGAGAGAGAGCAAGAGTGAGTGAGTGAGTGAGAGAGAGTGAGAGTGAGAGAGATAGCAGAAGGACATTGTCAGACGCTCTTTTAACTAATATGAGGTGCTGTAGAGAGAGGGTTATAGAGTGGCCCGGGAAGAGAGAGAACTTGGGACAGAAAGGTAGAGAACGAGGGAAGTTATGGGAAGAAAAGGATGGAGACAGTGATGGATAGAGTGAAAGAGCAACTGTTATTCATTAGTGAAGTTACATTTCAATGTTCTCCCTTACAACACATGATCTAAATCTAGCTATATAACAGGATCATGCATTAATCTGAGCCCAACTGAATAAAACATTGTATGAGACCGTCCCTGCACTTCGTCATTACTCATACAGAGTAATGTGTAATGACGAGGTTCAGAGTGTGAACCTGGACGGCAGATGTAAATTAGCTGTCAGCTAAATCTGGTGCAATGCATCACTTCTCATATTCGCATGTTTGGTTGTACGTTGTCCCTGACAAATAAACGTAATAAATGACATATGCAGCGCCAGGGACTTCAGTGCATTGTGGGATGTGTGAAGGTCTGCATTTAGAATGGTCTGTATTTAAAATGATATTGTTTTGTACATCAGTAATATTGTGTGGTTGTGAAATTGGTTGGAACGTGGTGGTTTCAACCATAGACATAGAACATAGAAAATAGCTATGCTGAAAAGGAAGCTGCTTATTTAATTTTTAAAAAAAAGTCTATCTGGCTAATTTAGAGTTAGTATGTTGTTTTATAGCCTGTTGAAATGTTGAATCTCTACATAATCAGGTCCATTATTTGTTTTTAAAAATCTCACGCAGACAAAGGGCTGATGTTTTTTAGACATTTTCTTTAACAAAACCCACCACACCCTCACATACACCCCTCAATTCCCTGGTTTTAACTTAACCCACAACACCCTCACATACACCCCTCAATTCCCTGGTTTTAACTTAACCCACCACACCCTCACATACACCCCTCAATTCCCTGGTTTTAACTTAACCCACCACACCCTCACATACACCCCTCAATTCCCTGGTTTTAACTTAACCCACCACACCCTCACATACACCCCTCAATTCCCTGGTTTTAACTTAACCCACCACACCCTCACATACACCCCTCAATTCCCTGGTTTTAACTTAACCCACCACACCCTCACATACACCCCTCAATTCCCTGGTTTTAACTTAACCCACCACACCCTCACATACACCCCTCAATTCCCTGGTTTTAACTTAACCCACCACACCCTCACATACACCCCTCAATTCCCTGGTTTTAACTTAACACACCACAGCCTCACATACACCCCTCAATTCCCTGGTTTTAACTTAACCCACCACACCCTCACATACACCCCTCAATTCCCTGGTTTTAACTTAACACACCACACCCTCACATACACCCCTCAATTCCCTGGTTTTAACTTAACACACCACACCCTCACATACACCCCTCAATTCCCTGGTTTTAACAAAACCCACCACACCCTCACATACACCCCTCAATTCCCTGGTTTTAACAAAACCCACCACACCCTCACATACACCCCTCAATTCCCTGGTTTTAACTTAACCCACCACACCCTCACATACACCCCTCAATTCCCTGGTTTTAACTTAACCCACCACACCCTCACATACACCCCTCAATTCCCTGGTTTTAACTTAACCCACCACACCCTCACATACACCCCTCAATTCCCTGGTTTTAACTTAACCCACCACACCCTCACATACACCCCTCAATTCCCTGGTTTTAACTTAACCCACCACACCCTCACATACACCCCTGAATTCCCTGGTTTTAACTTAACACACCACACCCTCACATACACCCCTCAATTCCCTGGTTTTAACTTAACCCACCACACCCTCACATACACCGCTCAATTCCCTGGTTTTAACTTAACCCACCACACCCTCACATACACCCCTCAATTCCCTGGTTTTAACTTAACCCACCACACCCTCACATACACCCCTCAATTCCCTGGTTTTAACTTAACACACCACACCCTCACATACACCCCTCAATTCCCTGGTTTTAACTTAACCCACCACACCCTCACATACACCCCTCAATTCCCTGGTTTTAACTTAACACACCACACCCTCACATACACCCCTCAATTCCCTGGTTTTAACTTAACCCACCACAGCCTCACATACACCCCTCAATTCCCTGGTTTTAACTTAACCCACCACACCCTCACATACACCCCTCAATTCCCTGGTTTTAACTTAACCCACCACACCCTCACATACACCCCTCAATTCCCTGGTTTTAACTTAACCCACCACACCCTCACATACACCCCTCAATTCCCTGGTTTTAACTTAACCCACAACACCCTCACATACACCCCTCAATTCCCTGGTTTTAACTTAACCCACCACACCCTCACATACACCCCTCAATTCCCTGGTTTTAACTTAACCCACCACACCCTCACATACACCCCTCAATTCCCTGGTTTTAACTTAACCCACCACACCCTCACATACACCCCTCAATTCCCTGGTTTTAACTTAACCCACCACACCCTCACATACACCCCTCAATTCCCTGGTTTTAACTTAACCCACCACACCCTCACATACACCCCTCAATTCCCTGGTTTTAACTTAACCCACCACACCCTCACATACACCCCTCAATTCCCTGGTTTTAACTTAACCCACCACACCCTCACATACACCCCTCAATTCCCTGGTTTTAACTTAACACACCACAGCCTCACATACACCCCTCAATTCCCTGGTTTTAACTTAACCCACCACACCCTCACATACACCCCTCAATTCCCTGGTTTTAACTTAACACACCACACCCTCACATACACCCCTCAATTCCCTGGTTTAAACTTAACACACCACACCCTCACATACACCCCTCAATTCCCTGGTTTTAACAAAACCCACCACACCCTCACATACACCCCTCAATTCCCTGGTTTTAACTTAACCCACCACACCCTCACATACACCCCTCAATTCCCTGGTTTTAACTTAACCCACCACACCCTCACATACACCCCTCAATTCCCTGGTTTTAACTTAACCCACCACACCCTCACATACACCCCTCAATTCCCTGGTTTTAACTTAACCCACCACACCCTCACATACACCCCTCAATTCCCTGGTTTTAACTTA
>NC_034182.2:39579543-39582043 GCF_002021735.2 Oncorhynchus kisutch
TTTGACACTTTTTTGGTTACTACATGATTCCATATGTGTTATTTCATAGTTACGATGTCTTCACTATTATTCTACAATGTCCATGAATGAGTAGGTGTTCTAAAATGTTTGACCGGTAGTGTATATACAGGGTCAGTTCCAGTGTCAGTTCCAGTACCATATTTACAATGTGCAGGGATGCTGGACTGATAGAGGTAGATATGTATAGTGGTAAGGTGACTAGGGATAAGGATATATGATAAACAGAGTAGCAGCAGTGTATATGATAATGGTATGTGAGTGTGTGTGCCTGTGTAAGGAGTTAGTATAAATGTGTGTATTGGAATGTCAATGTGCATAGAGACAGTGCAAAAATAAAGGGCCAATTCTGATAGTCCATGTAGCCATGTTGTGAGCTATTTAGTTAGCTATTTAGCTGTCTGATGGCTTGGGGGTAGAAGCTGTTCAGGAGCCTGATAGTGCAAGGTTTGATGCGCCGGTACCCCCTCCCATTGTTGCACGGTGATCAGGCCTTCCACCATCGTGTCATCGACAAACTTGATGATGGTGTTGGAGTTGTGCTTGGATGAGCAAGGAGTATAAGAAGGGACTAAGCACACACCCCTGTGGGTCCCCCGTGTTACTGTCTTGAATTATTATTTTCAAACATGTTTTAAATATTTATGTAAATATTGACTAAATGTTTTATTTGTCCAGTTCTTTATTGAAATGTATTTATTTGTCCCATTTCTTTGCAAGTGAGGTGCAAACATTGTGCAAAATAAAAATTATTATTTATCTCTCTGAAACGAAACCATCAAGTGATTTTAAGCAAATATGTCTTTCCCCGAACAACCTCGCGCCATGATTAAATAGTGAACAAAACACCATCTTTCATCATGTCTTTTAAAAATTTAAGCTAATTTACCAACAATTCTGAAAATGGATATATAGTGTTTTGGAATTAAACTCTCCAACTGTTTGTTAGTTTCCTGTTTGTTAGTTTCCTGTTTGTTAGTTTCCGGCTTGTTAATTTCCTGTTTGTTAGTTTCCTGTTTGTTCGTTTCCTGTTTGTTAGTTTCCTGTTTGTTAGTTTCCTGTTTGTTAGTTTCCTGTTTGTTAGTTTCCTGTTTGTTCGTTTCCTGTTTGTTAGTTTCCTGTTTGTTAGTTTCCTGTTTGTTCGTTTCCTGTTTGTTAGTTTCCTGCTTGTTAATTTCCGGCTTGTTAATTTCCTGTTTGTTAGTTTCCTGTTTGTTAGTTTCCTGTTTGTTTGTTTTACCTTGAAAGACTAGAAATACCTCAAAGTATTCATGTCTGTTTCTGCTTCTCTCTCCTTCCATTGTCTGTTTACTTGAGGATTTTAATAACTTTCTGAAGCGAGAGAGTAGAGAGAGAGTGAGAAAGAGAGAGAGGAGAGAGAGAGAGTGAGAAGGAGAGAGAGGGAGAGAGAGAGAGAAATTGAGAGAGTTGAGTGAAAGAGAGAATGAGAACAAGAGAGAGAGAGAGAGAGAGTGAGAAAGAGAGAGAGGAGAGAGAGAGAGTGAGAAGGAGAGAGAGGGAGAGAGAGAGAGAAATTGAGAGAGTTGAGTGAAAGAGAGAATGAGAACAAGAGAGAGAGAGAGAGAGAGAGAGAGTGAGAAAGAGAAAGAGTTGAAGGAGATTTCCTCAAGGCGTTCACTCTGAGTCACCGTGTGCAACACATTTAGCGAGGTGCAAATTGAAATGCAAATTTGATCCGGGTTAATTCAAACTTTACCATTTTAATATATCAAGAGCTTAGCGGCACACCTTCACTACAAGCTCTGCAAAACGCACTGCTGATATTTCTTCTTATGGGGAACTCTTAAGTTACGTAATGGTTCAAATACTTTCCCTCTGCATCTCTAAACACATAAGCACACACACACACACACACACACACACACACACACACACACACACACACACACACACACACACACACACACACACACACACACACACACACACACACTCACACACAAACATACACAGCAGCTGGACCTAATCCCAGAGTTGACAAGGTACAAATCTGTCGTTCTGCCACTGAACAAGGCAGTTAACCCGCTGCTCCCCTGAACAAGGCAGTTAACCCGCTGTTCCCCGTGCTCCGAAGACGTGGATGTCGTTTATGCAGCCCACATCACCTCTCGGATTCAGAGGGGTTGAGTTAAATGCGGAAGACACATTTCAGTTGAAGGCATTGTCGTGTCTTTGGCATCGACTGTTATTTTATCAAATCAATTCTCTGTAATTATTATTACGTGATTAAACTAATCATTTACATGTAATTAACTAGGAAGTCGGGGCACCACGGAAAATCTTCAGATTACAAGTCTATAATTTTCCGAATATAACTCTTCAGATATTTTAATTAGTCTTCTATTAATGAATTACATCACGTCAGTCTCATTCCAAATGTTTGGATTGTTGGTTATCTGCACGAACTCAGCCTAAACTTTGAATCACCCATACACCAATTGGCTTAATAATTTATTTACTA
>NC_034182.2:39592043-39636821 GCF_002021735.2 Oncorhynchus kisutch
CGTGCTTTGTATTTATGCAACTTCAAATGTTTAATGTGCAGCTACAGTATGTCGGTGTGAATTGAATACTAAAGTATATTCTTTTCTGTATTTTGCAGTTTCACAACATAAACGTTTTCAATATATTCATTCAAGAAAAGTCACGCCTTGGGAGTTTTATTGAAGACTTAGTTGTTAGCTATCTGTCTAGTTTTGCATGGGAACGCAACTCAAGGACAGAATAGAGGGGGTACATCTCATTGGGGTGTTATGGGTTGTGGGGGTCAGGAGGGGTACATCTCAATGGGGTGTTATGGGTGGTGGGGGTTAGGAGGGGTTAAATCTCACTGGGGTGTTATGGGTGGTGTTGGGTTAGGAGGGGTACATCTCATTGGGGTGTTATGGGTGGTGGGTTGGGAGGGGTACATCTCACTGGGGTGTTATGGGTGGTGGGTTAGGAGGGGTACATCTCACTGGGGTGTTATGGGTGGTGGGGGTCAGGAGGGGTACATCTCAATGGGGTGTTATGGGTGGTGGGGGTCAGGAGGGGTACATCTCAATGGGGTGTTATGGGTGGTGGGGGTTAGGAAGGGGGAACATCTCAATGTTATGTTATGGGTGGTGGGGGTTGGAAGGGGTACATCTCAATGGGGTGTTATGGGTGGTGGGTTAGGAGAGGTACATCTCAATGGGGTGTTATGGGTGGTGGGGGTTAGGAGGGGTACATCTCAATGGGGTGTTATGGGTGGTGGGGGTTAGGAGGGGTACATCTCACTGGGGTGTTATGGGTGGTGGGGGTTAGGAGGGGTACATCTCAATGGGGTGTTATGGGTGGTGGGGGTTAGGAGGGGTACATCTCAATGGGGTGTTATGGGTGGTGGGGGTTAGGAGGGGGTACATCTCAATGGGGTGTTATGGGTGGTGGGGGTTAGGAGGGGTACATCTCACTGGGGTGTTATGGGTGGTGGGTTAGGAGGGGTACATCTCACTGGGGTGTTATTGGTGGTGGGGGTTAGGAGGGGTACATCTCACTGGGGTGTTATGGGTGGTGGGTTAGGAGGGGTACATCTCAATGGGGTGTTATGGGTGGTGGGTTAGGAGGGGTACATCTCACTGGGGTGTTATGGGTGGTGGGTTAGGAGGGGTACATCTCACTGGGGTGTTATGGGTGGTGGGTTAGGAGGGGGTACATCTCACTGGGGTGTTATGGGTGGTGGGTTAGGAGGGGGTACATCTCACTGGGGTGTTATGGGTGGTGGGTTAGGAGGGGGTACATCTCACTGGGGTGTTATGGGTGGTGGGTTAGGAGGGGGTACATCTCACTGGGGTGTTATGGGTGGTGGGTTAGGAGGGGGTACATCTCACTGGGGTGTTATGGGTGGTGGGTTAGGAGGGGGTAAATCTCACTGGGGTGTTATGGGTGGTGGGTTAGGAGGGGGTACATCTCACTGGGGTGTTATGGGTGGTGGGTTAGGAGGGGGTACATCTCAATGGGGTGTTATGGGTGGTGGGTTAGGAGGGGGTACATCTCACTGGGGTGTTATGGGTGGTGGGTTAGGAGGGGGTAAATCTCACTGGGGTGTTATGGGTGGTGGGTTAGGAGGGGGTACATCTCAATGGGGTGTTATGGGTGGTGGGTTAGGAGGGGGTACATCTCACTGGGGTGTTATGGGTGGTGGGATAGGAGGGGGTACATCTCATTGGGTTGTTATGGGTGGTGGGTTAGGAGGGGGTACATCTCAATGGGGTGTTATGGGTGGTGGGTTAGGAGGGGGTAAATCTCAATGGGGTGTTATGGGTGGTGGGTTAGGAGGGGGTACATCTCACTGGGGTGTTATGGGTGGTGGGTTAGGAGGGGGTAAATCTCACTGGGGTGTTATGGGTGGTGGGTTAGGAGGGGGTAAATCTCACTGGGGTGTTATGGGTGGTGGGTTAGGAGGGGTACATCTCACTGGGGTGTTATGGGTGGTGGTGGGTTAGGAGGGGGTACATCTCACTGGGGTGTTATGGGTGGTGGGTTAGGAGGGGGTACATCTCTCATAGAGACATATTAAATATATATATTACTCTGGCTGTATGCCATGCAGTGAGCTTGTAAGCATACAGTAGGATTTGACTTACCTCTCCTGAAAATAGTATGAGAGTAGCGAGTAAGAGAAGAGACTCCTCTATATCAATCCCTCGTTCAATAACAGGCTGGCTGAGTTGGTATTGCTTGTTCTTGCAGTCAGACTGAACATCAGAAAAGGCCCTATACAGCACCACTCCACTCCAGAGAGCTACACAGCAGAAAGCCAGGTCTGCACTACCTACCGGTCGATGTTTGCTTTCGCCTTTTTCCAGCAGTAGACAAAGTCGGGGGAAAAGACTTCCAATTACCAAGTGCCCACCAGGCGTAAAATAGGCTCATTTGGGTGGGGTTTGGGGACAAAGTACAAAACACTGCATTTTGATATTGCTTGGTACAGTAACGATGTCTCTCAGGAAATAAGTTGCCCTGGACATAGACACGTTTGTTTTTGACTGAATGGAAAATGAAATCATGACAGATTGTATTATTATTATTAATGTTAATGAATCATCAGTTATGTTTATGTAATGTAATGATGGACAACCTTCTTAGCCGCTGTCTGTACATTCGGTGGGGGTTGAGATAGTTACCCTCGTATAAAGAGCTATAGGAATTCAACCCATTAAATACTATGGAATATCGTTACACGTGGCAGGTAATACCTTTGACCATTTCCAATAAGGAAAATGTATTATTATTATTTAGAGCAATGAGGATTCCAATAGTTTATTTTTAATATATATATATATATTTATTTATTTATTTTACTCCTTTTTCTCCCCAATTCGGGGTTGGGAGGGGGTACATCTCACTGGGGTGTTATAGGTGGTGGGTGTTGGGAGGGGGTACATCTCACTGGGGTGTTATGGGTGGTGGGGGTTGGGAGGGGGTACATCTCACTGGGGTGTTATGGGTGGTGGGTTAGGAGGGGTACATCTCACTGGGGTGTTATGGGTGGTGGGTTAGGAGGGGTACATCTCACTGGGGTGTTATGGGTGGTGGGTTAGGAGGGGGTACATCTCACTGGGGTGTTATGGGTGGTGGGTGTTGGGAGGGGGTACATCTCACTGGGGTGTTATGGGTGGTGGGTGTTGGGAGGGGGTACATCTCACTGGGGTGTTATGGGTGGTGGGTGTTGGGAGGGGGTACATCTCACTGGGGTGTTATGGGTGGTGGGTGTTGGGAGGGGGTACATCTCACTGGGGTGTTATGGGTGGTGGGTGTTGGGAGGGGGTACATCTCACTGGGGTGTTATGGGTGGTGGGTGTTGGGAGGGGGTACATCTCACTGGGGTGTTATGGGTGGTGGGTGTTGGGAGGGGGTACATCTCACTGGGGTGTTATGGGTGGTGGGTGTTGGGAGGGGGTACATCTCACTGGGGTGTTATGGGTGGTGGGGGTTGGGAGGGGGTACATCTCACTGGGGTGTTATGGGTGGTGGGGGTTGGGAGGGGGTACATCTCACTGGGGTGTTATGGGTGGTGGGTGTTGGGAGGGGGTACATCTCACTGGGGTGTTATGGGTGGTGGGTGTTGGGAGGGGGTACATCTCACTGGGGTGTTATGGGTGGTGGGTGTTGGGAGGGGGTACATCTCACTGGGGTGTTATGGGTGGTGGGTGTTGGGAGGGGGTACATCTCACTGGGGTGTTATGGGTGGTGGGGGTTGGGAGGGGGTACATCTCACTGGGGTGTTATGGGTGGTGGGGGTTGGGAGGGGTTAAATCTTAAATCTCAAATGGATGTCCAATTGTCTTGTCAGTCTTGTCCCATCGCTGCAACTCCCGTACGGACTCGGGAGAGGCGAAAGCACTGCTTCTTGACACAATGCCTGCTTAGCCCGGAAGCCAGCCCGCACCGATGTGTCGGAGGAATCACCGTATACCTAGAGACCGTGTCAACATGCGTGCTCCCGCCTGCCATAGGAGTCGCTAGAGCGTGATCGGACAAGGATATCCCTGCCGGCCAAACACTTCCCCTATCCCGGAAAACGTTGGGCCAATTTTTCACAGAGAGTTGTAATACAGTCACACTCCTTGGAAGAAAACCATGTTAGGGTTATAGATGTCTTGTTATTGTCTTTCAACAATGCAGAATGCTGTTATTGCTGATTGTCTTATTTGCTTTTGCAAAAAGATAAAAGATATGCTTCATGGTTATTGATGTTTAGTCAATAAATTACATTCAACACAGTAACCTGTATCACCTGACAACCAACACACAGTAACCTGTATCACCTGACAACCCATACACAGTAACCTCTAACACCTGACAACCCATACACAGTAACCTATATAACCTGACAACCCATACACAGTAACCTGTATCACCTGACAACCCACACACAGTAACCTGTATCACCTGACAACCCATACACAGTAACCTGTATCACCTGACAACCCATACACAGTAACCTCTATCACCTGACAACCCATACACAGTAACCTCTATCACCTGACAACCCATACACAGTAACCTCTATCACCTGACAACCCATACACAGTAACCTGTATCACCTGACAACCCACACACAGTAACCTGTATCACCTGACAACCCACACACAGTAACCTGTATCACCTGACAACCCACACACAGTAACCTGTATCACCTGACAACTCACACACAGTAACCTGTTTCACCTGACAACCCACACACAGTAACCTGTATCACCTTACAACCCACATACACTACCCGTATCACCTGACAACCCACAAACATTAACCTGTATACCTGACAACCCACACACAATAACCTGTATCACCTGACAACCCACATACAATAACCTCTATCACCTGACAACCCACACACAGTAACCTGTATCACCTGACAACCCACACACAGTAACCTGTATCACCTGACAACCCACACACAGTAACCTGTATCACCTGACAACCCACAAACAGTAACCTGTATCACCTGACAACCCACACACAGTAACCTGTATCACCTGACAACCCACACACAGTAACCTGTATCACCTGACAACCCACACACAGTAACATGTATTACCTGACAATGCACACACAGTAACCTGTATCACCTGACAACCCACACACAGTAACCTGTATCACCAGACAACCCACACACAGTAACCTGTATCACCTGACAACCCACACACAGTAACCTGTATCACCTGACAACCCACACAAAGTAACCTGTATCACCTGACAACCCACACACGGTAACCTGTATCACCTGACAACCCACACACAGTAACCTGTATACCTGACAACCCACACACAGTAACCTGTATCACCTGACAACCCACACACATTAACCTGTATCACCTGACAACCCACACACAGTAACCTGTATCACCTGACAACCCACACACATTAACCTGTATCACCTGACAACCCACACACAGTAACCTGTATCACCTGACAACCCACACACAGTAACCTGTATCACCTGACAACCCACACACAGTAACCTGTATTACCTGACAATTCGCATACAGTAACCTGTATCACATGACAACCCACACACAGTAACCTGTATCACCTGACAACCCACACACAGTAACCTGTATCACCTGACAACCCACACACAGTAACCTGTATCACCTGACAACCCACACACAGTAACCTGTGTCACCTGACAACCCACACACAGTAACCTGTATCACCTGACAACCCACACACACTAACCTGTATCACCTGACAACCCACACACAGTAACTTGTATCACCTGACAATGCACACACAGTAGCCTGTATCACCTGACAACCCACACACAGTAACCTGTATCACCTGACAACCCACACACAGTAACCTGTATCACCTGACAACCCACACACAGTAACCTGTATCACCTGACAACCCACACACAGTAACCTGTATACCTGACAACCCACACACAGTAACCTGTATCACCTGACAACCCACACACAGTAACCTGTATCACCTGACAACCCACACACAGTAACCTGTATCACCTGACAACCCACACACAGTAACCTGTGTCACCTGACAACCCACACACAGTAACCTGTATCACCTGACAACCCACACACAGTAACCTGTATACCTGACAACCCACACACAGTAACCTGTATCACCTGACAACCCATACCCGGTAACCTGTATCACCTGACAACTCACACACAGTAACCTGTATCACCTGACAACCCATACCCGGTAACCTGTATCACCTGACAACCCACACACGGTAACCTGTATCACCTGACAACCCACATACAGTAACCTGTATACCTGACAACCCACACACAGTAACCTGTATACCTGACAACCCACACACAGTAACCTGTATCACCTGACAACCCATACCCGGTAACCTGTATCACCTGACAACCCACACACAGTAACCTGTATCACCTGACAACCCACATACAGTAACCTGTATCACCTGACAACCCACACATAGTAACCTGTATCACCTGACAACCCATACCCGGTAACATGTATCACCTGACAACCCACACACAGTAACCTGTATCACCTGACAACCCACACACAGTAACCTGTATCACCTGACAACCCACACACAGTAACCTGTATCACCTGACAACCCATACACAGTAACCTGTATCACCTGACAACCCACACACAGTAACCTGTATCACCTGACAACCCACACACAGTAACCTGTATCACCTGACAACCCATACCCGGTAACCTGTATCACCTGACAACCCACACACAGTAACCTGTATCACCTGACAACCCCCACACAGTAACCTGTATCACCTGACAACCCACACACAGTAACCTGTATCACCTGACAACCCATACCCGGTAACCTGTATCACCTGACAACTCACACACAGTAACCTGTATCACCTGACAACCCATACCCGGTAACCTGTATCACCTGACAACCCACACACGGTAACCTGTATCACCTGACAACCCATACCCGGTAACCTGTATCACCTGACAACTCACACACAGTAACCTGTATCACCTGACAACCCATACCCGGTAACCTGTATCACCTGACAACCCACATACAGTAATTGTTCTTCTTCTTACCCTCTACCAAGGCTTCAGTGCATTCGGAAAGTTTTCAGACCCATTGACTTTTTCCACATGTTTTTACGTTACAGCCTTATTCTAAAATGGGTTAAAAAATATATATCCTCATCAATCTACACACAATACCCCATAATGACAAAGCAAAAACAGATTTAAGAATTGTTAGTACATTTCTTAAACAATACAAAAATTAAGTATCACATTTACATAATAATTCTCTTTACTCAGTACTTTGTTGAAGCACCTTCAGCAGCGATTACAGTCTCAAGTATTATTGGGTATGAAGCTATAAGCTTGACACACCTGTATTTGGGGAGGTTGTCCCATTTTTTCTCTGCAGATCCTCTCAAGCTCTGTCAGGTTGGATGTGGAGTGTTGCTGCACAGCTATTTTCATGTCTCTCCAGTGATGTTCCATCGTGTTCAAGTCCGGGCTCTGGCTGGGACACTCAAGGACATTCAGAGACTTGTCCCGAAGCCACTTCTGCGTTGTCTTTGCTGTGTGCTTCGGGTCATTGTCTGGTTGGAAGGTAAACATTTGCCCCAGTCTGAGGTCCTGAGCGCTCTGGAGCAGGTTTTCATCAATGATCTCTCTATACTTTGCTCCGTTCATCATTCCCTCGATCCTGACTAGTCTCCCAGTCCCTGCGGCCAAAAAGTTCAATCTTGGTTTCATCAGACCAGAGAATCTTGTTTCTCAGCTGCACCACTATGCTGCATGTTAAGTGGTGTTGACTGTCCGTCTGTCCGTCTGTCCCGTCACGTGTGTTTTAGCTCCAGGAATACACTGGCTAACTGTCCTCAAGATATCCTAAACAAAGTGTCGGCGCACGCTTTGGAGTGAAAGACTGAGACGGAGAGAGAGAAACAGAAATATAGACATTGTAATCCTACAAGGAACATGATATAGAGGAGACGGATCCACTGGTTGCCCTCTAGGTTACAGAGAGCTGGTAGTCAAATCCACCAAACTGATAGGTGTGAAACAGGGAAGGTACTCAGGGGGTATGCTAATTTGGTATAGAGCAGACCTAACTCATTCGATTAAATTAATCAAAACAGGAAAATGTTACATTTGGCTAGAAATTCAACAGGATATTATCTCAACAAAGAAAAATGATCCTAACAGAGAAAAATGTCCTCCTGTGTGCTACCTATATCCCCCCACTAGAATCCCCATACTTTAATGAAGACAGCTTCTCCATCCTGGAGGAGGAAATCAATCATTTCCAGGCCCAGGGACATGTACTAGTCTGTGGCAACCTAAATAACAGAACTGGACAAGAACCTGACACCCTCAGCACACAGGGGGACAAACACCTGCCTGGAGGTGACAGCGTTCCCTCCTCCATATGCCCCTTAGACACAACTACGACAACTAATAACAAAAACGGGTCACAACTCCTGCAGCCTCTGTCGCATGCTGGGTATGTACATAGTCAATGGTAGGCTTCGAGGGGACTCCTTTGGTAGATACACCTATAACTCATCTCTTGGCAGTAGTACTGTAGACTACTTTATCACTGACCTCAACCCAGAGTTTCTCAGAGCGTTCACAGTCAGTCCAAAAAAACATCCTATCAAATCACAGCAAAATCACAGTCTACATGAACATAGCAATACTCAATAATGAGCCAAAGGAACAAAATAATATTAAGAAATGCTATAGAAGGAAGAAAAGTAGTGTGGAAACCTACCAAAAAACAATTAACCCCACCCTCTTCAACATATATATCAACAAAATGGTGAGTGCAGTAGAACTGTCAGCAGCACCCGGCCTCACCCTACTAGAATCTGAAGTCACATTTTACTGTTTGCTGATGATCTGCACCTAGATCTTCTGCACAGATTCTGCCAGACCTGGACAATGACAGTAAATCTCAGTAAGACCAAAATAATGGTGTTCCGAAAAAAGGTCCAGTCGCCAGGACCACAAATACAAATTCGAACTAGACACCGTTGCCCTAGAGCACACAAAAAACTATACATACCTCGGCCTAAACATCAGTGCCACAGTTAACTTCCACAAAGCTGTGAACGGTCTGAGAGACAAGGCAAGAAAGGCATTCTACAACATCCAAAGGAACATACAATTTTACATCCCAATTAGGATCTGGCTAAAAATACAGTTATGGAACCCATTGCCCTTTATGGTTGTGAGGTCTGAGGTCCACTCATTAACAAAGAATTCACAAAATGGGACAAATACCAAATTGAAACTCTGCCAGCAGAATTCTGCAAAAATATCAGAATTCCAAAATACCAAATAATGCATTCAGAGCAGAATTTGGCCGATGATAATTATTATAGTAGTTAAATTAGACAACCACCTGAAAGGAAGTGATTCCCAAACCTTCATAACAAAGCCATAACCTACAGAGAGGTTAAGCTGGAGAAGAGTCCCCTAGGCAAGCTGGTCCTGGGGTTCTGGTCAAAAACACAAACAGACCCAACAGAAACCAAGGACAGCAACACAATTAGACCCAACCAAATCATGAGATAACAAAAATATAATAACTTGTCACATTGGAAAGAATTAACAAAAAAACTGAGCAAACTAGAATGCTTTTTGGCACTAAACAGAGAGTACAAAGTGGCAGAATACCTGACCACTGTGACTGACCCAAAATTAACGAAAGCTTTGACTATGTACAGACTCAGTGAGCATAGCCTTGCTATTGAGAAAGGTCGCCGTGGGCAGACATGGCTCTCAAGAGGAGACAGGCTATGTGCACACTGCCAACAAAATGAGGTGGAAACTGAGCTGCACTTCCTAACTTCCTGACAAATGTATGACTATATTAGAGACACTTATTCCCTTCAAATTACACAGACCCACAAAGAATTAAAAAACGAATCCAATTTTGATTAACTCACAAATCTATTGTGTAAAATACCACAGTGTGACATCACAGCAGCAAGATCAAATCAAATCATATCAAATTGTATTAGAGACATGCACCAATTACAACAGGTGTAGACCTTACAGTGAAATTCTTACTTACGAGCCCCTAACCAACAATGTAGTTTAAAAAATATGGACAAGAATAAGAGATAAATGTAACAAGTAATTAAAGAGCAGCAGTAAAATAACAATAGCGAGACTAAATATAGGGGGGTACCGGTACAGAGTCAATGTGCGGGGGCACCGTTTAGTTGTGGTAATATGTACATGTATTTAGAGTTATTAAAGTGACTATGCATAGATGATAACAACAGAGTAGCAGTGGTGTAAAAGAGGGGGAGTGGGAGGTGGCAATTCAAATAGTCTGGGTAGCCATTTGATTAGGTGGTTAGGAGTCTTATGGCTTGGGGGTAGAAGCTATTTGAAAGCCTCTTGGACCTAGATTTGGCGGTCTGGTACCGCTTGCCGTGCAGTAGCAGAGAGAACAGTCTATGATCTGGGTAGCTGGAGTATTTGTCCATTTTTAGGGCCTTCCTCTGACACCGCCTGGTATAGAGGTCCTGGATGGCAGGAAGCTTGGCAACAGTGATGTACTGGGCTGTTCGCACTACCCTCTGTAGTGCCTTGCAGTCGAAGGCAGAGCAGTTGCCATACCAGGCAGTGATGCAACCATGCTCTCGGTGGTGCAGCTGTAGAACCTATTCAGGATCTGAGGACCCATACCAAATCTTTTCAGTCTCCTTAGGGGGAATAGGTATTGCCGTGCTCTCTTCATGACTGTCTTGGTGTGCTTGGACCATGTTAGTTTGTTGATAATGTGGACGCCAAGGAACTTGAAGCTCTCAACCTGCTCCACTACAGCCCCGTCGATGAGAATGAAGGCATGCTCGGTCCTCTTTTTCCTGTAATCCTCAATCATCTCCTATGTCTTGATCACATTGAGGGATAAGTTGTTGCCCTTGCAAAACACAGCCAGGTCTCTGACCTCCTCCCTATAGGCTGTCTCGTCATTGTCGGTGATCAGGCCACTGTTGTGTCATCAGCAAACTTAATGATGGTGTTCGAGTCATGCCTGGCCATGCAGTCATGAGTGAACAGGGAGTAAAAAAGGGGACTGAGCACGCACCCCTGAGGGGCCCATGTGTTGAGGATCAGTGTGGAGTACGTGTTGTTACCTACCCTTACCACCTAAGGGCGGCCCGTCAGGTAGTCCAGGATCAAGTTGCAGAGGAAGGTGTTTAGTCCCAGGGTCCTTAGCTTATTGATGAGCTTTGAGGGCACTATGGTGTTGAGCGCTGAGCTGCAGTCAATGAATACCATTCTCACATAAGTGTTCCTTTTGTCTAGGTGTGAAAGGGCAGTGTGTAGTGCAAAAGAGATTGCGTCATCTGTTGGTGCGGTATGCAAATTGGAGTGGGTCTACAGTTTCTTGGATAATGGTGTTGATGTGAGCCATGACCAGCCTTTCAAAGCACTTCATGGCTACAGACATGAGTGCTACAGGTTGGTAGACATTTAGGCAGGTTACCTTAGTGTTCTTGGATAGCAACATGCTTAAAACATGTTGGTATTACAGACTCGGACAGGGAGAGGTTACAAATGTCAGTGAAGACACTTGCCAGTTGGTCCGTGCATGGTAGTGTAACGGATGTGAAACGGCTTGCTAGTTAGCGGTGGTGCGCCCTAAATAGCATTTCAATCAGTGGCGTCACTTGCTCTGAGACCTTGAAGTAGTGGTTCCCCTTTCTCTGCAAAGGGCACGGCTTTTGTGGAGCGATGGGTAACGATGCTTCGTGGGTGACTGTTGTTGATGTGTGCAGAGGGTCCCTGGTTCGCGCCCAGGTATGGGCGAGGGGATGGTCTAAAGTTATACTGTTACAGTAGCAGTACACATCATGATAATCCGTCTGGCCCTGCGGCCTTGTGAATATTGACCTGTTTAAAGGTCTTACTCACATCGGCTGCAGAGAGCGTGATCACACAGTCTTCCGGAACAGCTGGTGCTCTCATGCATGTTTCAGTGTTATTCGCCTCGAAGCAAGCATAAAATTAGTACAGCTCGTCTGGTAGGCTCGTGTCACTGGGAAGCTCTCAGCTGTGCTTCTCTTTGTAGTCTATGATAGTTTGCAAGCCCTGCAACATCTGACAAGTGTTAGAGCCAGTGTAGTACGATTCCATCTTAGTCTTGTATTAACGGTTTGCCTGTTTGATGGTTCGCGGAGGGCATAGCGGGATTTCTTATCAGCGTCCGGGTTAGAGTCTCACCCCTTGAAAGTGGCAGCTCTAGCCTTTAGCTCAGTGCGGATGTTGCCTGTAATCCATGGTTTCTGGTTGGGGTACGTACAGTCACTGTGGGGACAACGTCCTCGATGCACTTATTGATGAAGTCAATGACTGAAGTGGTGTACTCCTCAATGCCATCGGAGGAATCACAGAACATATTCCAGTCTGTGCAAGCAAAACAGTCCTGTTGCTTCTTAGCTTCATCTGAAAACGTCTTGGTGACTGGGGGGCAGTATTGAGTATCTTGGATGAATAAGGTGCCCAGCGTAAATTGCCTGCTACTCAGCCATAAAGAATTTAATTTGTATATTTGGATGGAAAACACTCTGAAGTTTCTACAACTGTTTGAATGATGTTTGTGAGTATAACATAATTCATAATGCAGGCAAAAACCTGAGAAAAATCCAACCGGGAAGTGGGAAATCTGAGGTTGGTCGTTTTTCATCTCATAGCCTATTGAAGAAACAGTGAGATATTGGTCATGTTGCACTTCCTAAGACTTCCACTAGATGTCAACAGTCTTTAGAACCTTGTTTGATGCTTCTACTGTGAAGTGGGCTGAATGAGAGGGGATTGAGCCAGGTGTCTGGCAGATTGCCACAAGCTCGTGATGCACGTTCATGTGAGAGGTAGATTGCGTTCCATTGCTTTTCTACAGACAAAGGAATTCTAAAAACATCCTAAAAATATGATAAAAACCTTTATGATAAAAACATCCTAAAGATTAATTCTTCGTTTGACATGTTTGACATGTTTCTACGACCTGTAATATGACTTTTTGGACTTTTCGTCCGACCTTTCGTCTGGACTTGCACTCGCGTCTGGATTTGTTTACCAAACGCCCTAACAAAAAGAAGCTATTTGGACATAAATGATTAACTTTATCAAACAAATCAAACATTTATTGTGGAACTGCGATTCCTGGGAGTGCATTCTGAAGAAGATCATCAAAGGTAAGTGAATATTTATAATGTTATTTCAGACTTCTGTTGACTGCACAATATGGCGGATATATTTTTGGCTTGTTTGGTCTCTGAGTGCCGTACTCAGATTATTGCATGGTATTGCAAGTTTTTTTTTTATCTGACACAGCGGTTGCATTAAGGAGAAGTTTATCTAAAGTTCCATGTATAATAGTTGTATCTTTTATCAATGTTTATTATGAGTATTTCTGTAAATTGATGTGGCTCTCTGCTAAATCACCGCATGTTGTGGAACTATGGAACATAACATGACAATGTAAAATTTGATTTTTGGATATAAATTTGCACTTTATTGTTATTTACACATTTATAATGAGTATTTCTGTAAAATGATGTGGCTCTCTTTTGGAACCAGTGAACGTAACATGCCAATGTATACTGAGATCTTTTTACATAAATATGCACTTTATTGAACAAAACATACATGTATTGTGTAGCATGAAGTCCTATGAGTGTCATCTGATGAAGATCATCAAAGGTTAGTGATTAATTTGATCTCTGTTTCTGCTTTTTGAGGCTCTCTTTGGCTGGAAAAATGGCTGTGTTTTTCTGTGACTTGGTGACCTAACATAATCGTTTGTTGTTCTATCGCTGTAAAGCCTTTTTGAAATCAGACAGTGTGGCCGGATTAACGAGAATTATATCTTTTAAATGGTGTAAAATACTTGTATGTTGAGGAATTTTAATTATGAGATTTCTGTTGTTTTGGATTTGGCGCCCTGCACTTTCACTGGCGATTTGCAAATAAATTCATTAAAAATCCTATAATGTGATTTTCTGGATTTTTTTCTGAACTTGCACAATTGGTGGCTGACTAAATACTTTTTTTGCCCCACTGTACATCAATTGTCTCAATCATGTATTCATTAACTAACTAAATAATCACAGAAAATGCACACACAAACAAACAGAGTAGATATGGTTACAAGGAAATTATAGGGGATGTGCGCTAGTGGGCTAAACCGGTATGGCGGCTAGGTAGACAAAGGGTCTAAGAAGGGCATGAAAGACAAAAGACACTACACAGTTGATAATTATAACATTTGAAATGCTAATCCTTTGCACATGAACGCTCACTCATTCGGGAATAATTGCAATCAGTATATATATTTACGCTCAGTGTGTCGTGATCTCTGTTGGAATCGTACTTCTTTCTGTTGGAAGGTCATCAGCCTGTCTTTCGTGGTTGGAATGGATACTTCAGAGTCCCATTCAGAAATGTTCTTATTGATAGATGTTTCGGCAGTTGTCAGTCCTCGCATTCACGGGTACATAATTCCTAGCTGCAGACTAGTAATTAGTATTGAAGATTTGCTCTTATTCTGTCGGATCAATAGTCTCATAGTTTTGTCCCATGACGCCAGATCAATGTCTGTGCTCATGGGGCTGGCTGATGACTAAGTTATACTCCAAAGTGAATTGGAGTTTCCTTCATTAAACAGTTTAAAATCACATTACAAAATTTCACAAATAGTTTCATCTTTACTCATTCCTTTTATACAACAATTAGATGCAAGCCTCACAACTGAGACTCGTGTATAAACATAGTTATGGTAATGTGGCTGTATTGTCTCTCATGAGTTTCACAAACATTAAGCGAAATGGACCTGTCGTGGCTAGATTGATGATAATAGTTATTAGAGTTAGCTTGGCCCTGATGATAATAGTTATTAGAGTTAGCTTGGCCCTGATGATGATAGACATTAGAGTTAGCTTGGCCCTGACGGTGATAGGTATTAGAGTTAGCTAGGCCCTGATGGTGACAGAAATCATGTGAGCATGGCTGTGTGTTTGTGTTTGTATCAGGTGACAAATGTTAAAGCCAATAACGGAAAGGTTGCTAGTTCCTAGATCCCTGAGCCCTTGAGCAAGGCATTTAACCCTAATTGGTCTCGGGTTGCCGTTATTTTTGACCTCACGCTCGGGGATAGTGGAATATGCTGAAAGCACATTCCCAATTCACACTTGTGTGAAACAGGACAAGCCTAAGCCCCCACTATTTGATGTGTTTCATTATTTTTAGGCTGTAAACAATGCTTTCTCTATAGAATTACCTTCCAAACTATGAGTGGTTCCCTTGTGACGTGCTTATTTGATCTTATATGGAAACACATCTTCCTTCAATCGATTGGTTCCCTTGTCATCCCAGACAACTACTTTAGAACAGAAAATATACTCATTTCTCGAAGGGGGGCAGCAAGAGGAGAGGGTGAGGGAGGGGAGGTTTTCGCAATATGTAACTCTGGTCACCAAGGAGAGATGGTTCCTCAGTCTAAGAATATGTTGCCATGACATCCACTTGTGTGGCAGCTCGGACCTTTGACAGAATTGAAATCAACAATATGTGCATCTGTCAAAATAACTTTCATGGAAATGAATGACACTGTGATAGTGAATGAATACTAATAACTGCAATAGCAAATGGTGACCCTCCCCTCCACACACACACACGCACGCACACACACACAGACACACACACACACACACACACACACACACACACACACACACACACACACACACACAAAAACACCTATCTAGCCTGTTTTACACACATACCCACACACAGACACACACACCGACACACACACATAAACAAACCCATAGATATATGCCCACCCAACCTACTCTGGACACACATACACACACACACACACACACACTGCTTGCGTGTTCCCTGGAGAACAATAAGATAAATACCTGAGGCACTGGACCGGCCTCTGAATAAGTGATGTCGTCATGGCAACAGTAGCTTTCTTATCATTTAGAATCTAAATGACTCTCAGTGAAAACCAATGTAGGACTCCTATTGAACCGAGACAGCAGCAGCAGCCAATGACCAACGATTCCATCATCCACCCTTTAGTCCCTCAGAGCCTTTCACATACTGTACACGTACTGCCTCGTCTGTTTAATCAGAGGTACAGGCCTGTACACGTACTGTAGGGAACCACACAGCCTCGTCTGTTTAATCAGAGGTACAGGCCTGTACACGTACTGTAGGGAACCACACAGCCTCGTCTGTTTAATCAGAGGTACAGGCCTGTACACATACTGTAGGGAACCACACAGCCTTGTCTATATAATCAGAGGTACAGGCCTGTACACGTACTGTAGGGAACCACACAGCCTTGTCTGTTTAATAGAGACACGGGCCTTTACACTTTCATATACACACACAGTCTGATGGTGGCCAGATAATATCTGTTTACAACTGCTTTGGCGCTGTACAGGACCCCAAGGCTTTTTGTATAATTATTGTATAATTCATTCCACCTTAAAGTAAAAATCCCTTGTTTTCCTTATTTGGTTGCTTGGTTCTGGGTAATTTTAACATTACCTTACAATTTCCCCCAACCCTACCAGCTATGACAAAACCTCATGTACCTAGCAACATGTCATTCATTACGTTACACATGTCAATGTTTAGCCAACATATAGTAATGAAAATTATCCTAGTTTGAATTCTTGGACATTAATTTTCAAGACAGTATAAAGAATAAACAGCCGGTGGAAAAAACTACTTTCACCCCTAAAAAACAAACATTTGTAATGAAAACGGGCTCTAACCAGAATTGAAAGAGGAGTGGGAGGCCCCGGTGCACAACTGAGCAAGAGGACAAGTGCATTAGAGTGTCTAGTTTGAGATACAGACGCCTCACAAGTCCTCAACTGGCAGCTTCATTAAGTAGTACCTGCATAACACCAGTCTCAACGTCAACAGTGAAGAGGTGACTCCGGGATGCTGGCCTTCGAGGCAAAGTTCCTCTGTCCAGTGTCTGTGTTCTTTTGCTCATCTTAATCTTTTCTTTTTATTGGTCAGTCTGAGATATGGATTTTTCTTTGCAACTCTGCCGAGAAGGACAGAATCCCGGAGTCGCCTCTTCACTGTTGACATTGAGACTGGTGTTTCGCGGGTACTATTTAATGAAGCTGAAGGTTTTCAGCTGTGCTAACATAATTGCAAAAGGGTTTTCTAATGATCTATTAGCCTTTTAAAATGATAAACTTGGATTAACTAACACAACGTGCCATTGGAACACAGGAGTGACGGCTGATAATGCGCCTCTTTTACACCAATGTAGACATTACATGAAGAAAATCAGCCGTTTCCAGCTACAATAGCCATTACCAACATGAATCATGTTTACACTGTATTTCTGATCAATTTGATGCTATTTTAATGGACAAAAAAAAGCTTTTCTTTCAAAAACAAGGACATTTAAAAGTGACCCCAATCTTTTGAACAGTAGCGTAAGTATTCACACCCCTGAGTCAATACTTTCTAGAAGCTCCTTTGGCAGAGATTAGACATGTTATATATTATCTTATATGTATGTCTCTAAGACCTTTCTGCACCTGGATTGTGCCATTTATTTATTTTTAATTCTTCAAGTTCTTTCAAAATAATTGTGGATCATTGTAGATTTGGCCTTGGGTTTTAGGTGAATGAATCTCCCAGTGTCTGTTGGAAAGCAGACTGAACCAGGTTTTACTCTAGGATTTTACCTGTGCTTAGCTCTATGTTTCCTTTTTATCCTGAAAAACTCCCCATTCCTTAATGACCACAACGAAACCCATAACATGATGCAGCCACCACTATGCTTGAAAATATGGAGAGTGGTACTCAGTTATGTGTTGTATTGGATTTGCCCCCAAACATACCAGGTCTTCAGAAAGTACTGATAACCTTTGACTTATCCTCATTTTTTTGTGTTACAGCCTGAATTCAAAATTCAATATTATTTTTTCTACCCATCTACACACAATACCCCATAATGACAAATTTGCAAATTTATTGAAAATGAAACACAAAAATATGTAATTTACATAGATATTCACATCCCTTTGCTATGACATTCCAAATTGATCTCAGATTGTGTTTGGACATGATTTAGAAAGAAACACACCTGTCTAAATAAGGTCCCACAGTTGACAGTGAATTCAGAAACTATATCATGAAGTCCAAGGAACTGTCTGTAGATCTCTGAGAGAGAATTGTGATGAAGCATATTTCTGGGGAAGGGTAGAAAACTATTTCTAGAGTGTTGAAAGTTTCCAAGAGCACAGTAGTTTCAATCATTTGGAAAAAAATATGGAACTACTCAGACTCTGATTAGAGCTGGCCGTCTGACCAAACAGAGAAACCAGGGGAAAATGACCTTTGTCAGGGAAGTGACCAAGAACCCACTCTGACAGAACTACAGAGTTCCTTGGCTGAGATGGGAGAACCTGCCAAAAGGACAACATTCTCTACAGGACACCAATCTGGACTTTATGGGAAAGTGGCCAGAAGGAAGCCACTACTGAGAAAAAGGCACATGACAGCATGCCTGGATTTTGTAAAAATGCACGTGAAACGTCTGAGCGCATGAGGCAAAAGATTCTGTGGTCTGAAGAGGCAAAAATGTAACTATTTGGCCTGAATGCAAAATGCTATGTCTGGAGAAAACCAGGCACAGCTCATCACCCATCTAACACCATCCCTACCGTGAAGCATGGTGATGGCAGCATCAAGTTATGGGAATGCTTTTCAGTGGTATGGACTGGAAGACTGATAAAGATAGAGAGAAATATAGGCAAATCCTTGATGCGAACCTGCTTCAGAGGGCAAACAAACTTAAACTCAGGCAAAGTTTTATGTTACAATAGGATAATGACCCCAAGCATACAGCCAAAGTAACACTGGAATGGCTAAAGAATGGCTAAAGAACAAGAATGTGAAAGAAATCCCATTCAAATCTGTGGAAAGACTTGAAGATTGCTGTTCACTGGCATTCCTTATCTAACTCAACAGAGCTTGAGAAAATCTATTATATATATTATATTATATATATATAATTGTAATCGCCACCAAAGGTGTTTCTCCAAAGTATGAAAAAAGTATGGACTCAGGGGTGTGAATACTCATGAGATATTGTGTATAAATGGGTGAGCATCATTATTTTGGCTGCAACACAACAAAATGTGGAGTAAGTCAAAGGGTATGAATACGTTCTGAAGGCTCTGTAACATTTTGTATTCAGGATAGTATTACGTTAGTTTAGTCTTTTGCAAACAGGATGCATGTTTTTGAATCTTTTTTTAATTCTGTGCAGGCTTCCTTCTTTTCACTCTGTCAATTAGGTTAGTATTGTGGAGTAACTACAATGTTGTCGATCCATCCTCATTTTTTTATTATCACAGCCATTAAACTCTGTTTTAATTTGCCTCATGCTGAAATCCCTGAGTGGTTTCCTTCCTCTCCGGCAACTGAGTTAGGAAGGACGCCTGTATATTTGTAGGGATTGGGTGTACCGATACAACATCCGAAGCATAATTAATAACTTCACCATGCTCGAAGGGATACTCAATGTCTGCTTCATTTTTCCTCATCTACCAATAGGTGTCCTTCTTTGCCCTGGAAACCCTCCCTGGTCTTTATGGTTGCATCTGTGTTTGAAATTCACTGCTCGTCTGAGGGACCTTACAGATAATTGTGTGTGGTGTACAGAGATGAGGTAGTCATTAAAACATCATGTTAAACACTACTATTATTATTATTACACACAGAGTGAGTCCGTGCAACTTATGTGACTTGTTAAGCAGATTTTCACACCTGAACAATTTCAGATAAAAAAAAAAAAAAAAAACATACACTATGACATTATTGGATATTGTGTGTAGGCCAGTGACAAACAAATCACAATTGTATCCATTTTAAATTCAAGATGGAACACAACAATATGTGGAAAAGGTTAAGTGGTGTGAATACTTTCTGAAGGCACTGTATTTGGCTGAAACATTGTTTGGAGAAATTCAAGGTGTTACAATTGCCCCGTCTTTCCCCTCCAGCTCTATTCTCCTCCATAACTCCATCCTTATGGCTCCAGACAATGCAACAGCCTTCCAGGGAAGCACGGTCACTGGGGCGGAGCAGGAACAAAGGAAATTCCCACCCAGACCAGCTGGGAAGTTCTCAGTAGAAGAATGAAAGAACAAAAAGGTGTTTTAAGGTTCTAAGCAGAATGAGGCGAATTGATTGAAGCTTATACACATAATAGATCTAGAATGTAATGAGTGAGCTGGTCAGTTTCAAACATGTAATCCGAATCAACACACTGATATAGTCAAAGTTCACCCAATGTCATGGGACCTTGATCTTGACGCATGATCTTGTTTATACGCTTGCATATAGTAAAATACTTCATCATAATACAGTATGTTTACTGTTTGAGAACTTGGGGGTGCATCTGTGGGGTGCTGAGTTGTTAGAGTGTGTGTGAGAGTCGTGACAAATACCGAGAGGGGACAACTGAGAGAGGAAGTGAGATGATTAAGGGAAATGAGTTTGTCAGAGCTTCATTTGGGTTTATTTATTTTCCTGAAGCGCCGGTGGGCTTTGTGAGGCTCATTTAGCTGATGAACACATCACGCAACTGTTGTGGGGTCTACAGTAGTAGGCTACGCTAGGCTAGTGAGTGTATAGGAATATTCTCTTTCATTTTAACATGCTAGGCTAGGGTGAGAGAGAGTGGGGTTTTGCAGTGATTCAGCTTGCTAGGCTATGCTAAGATAAGAGTATACAGTGAAAGAGTGGGATTTTTGCTGTGTAGATTTAGACTGCTCCGCTAGGCTATTTGGTGAGAGACTGGGGATCTGCTATGTAGATTTAGCGTGCTAGGCTAAGCAATGTGGTGAGAGAGTAGGGATCTGCTATGTAGATTTAGCGTGCTAGGCTAAGCAATGTGGTGAGAGAGTAGGGATCTGCTATGTAGATTTAGCTTGCTAGGTTGGTGTGTATCTATCAGGCTGCCAGCCAAGTGCTAGCTTGCACTATCCTGAGGGAGCTCATTAGCCAGCCTCATCCTCGGTGGTCCTCCTCTGATTGACTGGGAAAACAAAGAGAGAAACGAGAGCTTGTCATTCCTCCTCCCACAGATAATTCCTTTACTCATTTACCCTTTTCGCTCTCTCTCTCTCTCTATCTCTCTGTCACGACTCAGTCTGACTGTCTGAGTATGAAACGGAGGAGTAAAAAGCACTGGAAGTCTTCCGACTAGCTTGGAAAGACGGTACTGTGCAATATGAGGAGAATAAGAATAATCCACCATTTATTGTTGATACTGTTTGCAAAACAAACTAAAAAAGAAGCATTTCCCAAGAAAGGATGGCTTTCACTTCAGCAGTGATGAATTCATGAACTTCTTATACGAAAAGATCACCATCATTACAAAGCAAATGATGGACTTGAATCTCCTTGAATCTGCTTATTTCTCCACAGCTCAGTCTACACAGAACTGCCAGGGCCTACGATCAATGGAGACACTCATGTTTCTTGACGCGTTCATGAATATAGTCCTGGCCTCTAAACCTTCAAATCAAATGTTATTGGTCACATACACGTGTTTAGCAGATGCTATTTGGGGTGTAGCGAAATGCTACACCCGAAATAACAAGCTGCATCCTGGACCCTATTCCAACTAAACTACTGAAATAGCTACTTCCTGTACTTGGCCCTCCTATGTTGAACATAATAAATGGCTCCCAATCATACAGATGTGTAACAAACTCACTGAAAGTGGCAGTAATTAAGCCTCTCTTGAAAAACCCAAACCTTGGCCCTGATTTTTTATTTCTTTTTAAGTATCGGCCAATATTGAATCTCTCATTCCTCTCAAATAAAACTGTGAAGGACCTCAGCGTTACTCTGGATCCTGATCTCTCTTTTGACGAACATAATAAAGAATTTTCAAGGACAGCTTTTATCCATCTTCGTAACATTGCAAAAAATCTAAACCTTCCTGTCCAAAAATGATTGAGAAAAATTCATCCATGCTTTTGTCACTTTTAGATTAGACGACTGCAATGCTCTACTTTCCGGCTACCCAGATAAAGCACTAAATAAACTTCAGTTAGTGCTAAACACGGCTGCTAGAATCTTGACTAGAACTGGGCTGATTTCAAGGTTTTACTGCTAACCTAGAAAGAATTACATGGGCTTGCTCCTACCTATTTCTCTGATTTGGTCCTGCCGTACATACCTACACGTACGCTACGGTCACAAGACTCAGGCCTCCTTATTGTCCCTTGAATTTCTAAGCAAACAGTTGGAGGCAGGGCTTTCTCTTACAGAGCTCCATTTTTATGGTATGGTCTGCCTATCCTTGCAGACTCGGTCTCAACCTTTATGTCTTTAATGAAGCCTCATATCTTCAGTAGGTCCCATGATTGAGTGTAGTCTGGCCCAGGGGTGGGAATGTGAACGGCAAGGCACTGGAGTGACGAACCACCCTTGCTGTCTGTGCCTGGCTGGCTCCGCTCTCTCCACCGGGATTCTCTGCCTCTGACCCTATTACAGGGGCTGAGTCACTGGCTTAATAGTGCTCTTCCATGCCGTCCCTAGGAGGGGTGAGTCACTTGAGTGGGTTGAGTCACAGACGTAATCTTCCTGTCCAGTTTTGCAACCCCTTGGGCTCGTGCGGTGGAGGAGATCTTCGCGGGCTATAAATCAGCCTTGTGGTTGTCTGTTGATAACCCTCTAGTGGTGTGGGGGCTGTGCTTTGGCAGAGTCTGTTATGTCCTGCCTGGTTGGTCTTGTCCAGGGGTATCGCCGGACTGGGCCACAATGTCCCCCGGCTCTCCCTGTCTCAGCCTCCAGTATCTATGCTGCAATAGTCTATGTGCCGGTGGTCAGTCTGTTATATCTGGTGTCTCATTTGTGTGTGTATTTATTATGGATCCGCATGCCGAGGCAGCAGCTACTCATCCTGGGATCCAGCTAAATTAAAGCAGTTTATAAAAAAATTTAAACATTACTATACATTCACAGATTTCCAAACACCCTACTCCACAACTACTAATACTAAATCCATGTATAGTGCGTATGTTATCGTGTGTGTGTGTGTGTGTGTGTGTGTGTGTGTGTGTGTGTGTGTGTGTGTGTGTGTGTGTGTGTGTGTGTGTGTGTGTGTGTGTGTGTGTGTGTGTGTGTGTATATGCATGTGTCTGTGCCTATGTTCCATAAGGTTATTTTTTTTCATCTGATTTTTAAATGTAATTTTACTGCTTGCGTGAGTTACTTGATGTGGAATAGAGTTCCGTGTAATCATGGCTCTAGGTAGTACTGTGCGCCTTCCATAGTTTGTTCTGGACTTGGGGAGTGTGAAGAGACCTCTTGTGGCATGTCTTGTGGGGTATGCATGGGTGTCCAAGCTGTGAGCCAGTAGTTCAAACAGACATCTCGGTGATGAAGTCAATCTTTAGCCAAGAGAGATTGACGTGCATATTATTAATATTAGATCTCTGTGTACATCCTGAGTTTGCTAATCTGGTCAATGAAAAAAATCATTGATGTTGTTGACACCGGACGCGCTACCTTGTCCCGGACCCGCTGTTTTCGACTCTCTCTCTCTCTACCACACTTGCTGTCTTGACCTCTGTGTGCTTGGCTATGAAAATCAAACTGACATTTACTCCTAATGTACTGACCTGTTGCACCTTCTACAATGATGATGATACACTGTGATTATTATTTGACCCTGCTGGTCATCTATGAACGTTTGAACATCTTTGAAGAACAATCTGCCCTTAATGGCCATGTATTCTCAATCTCCACCCGGCACAGCCAGAAGAGGACTGGCCACGCCTCAGAGCCTAGGTTCCACTCCACCCGGCACAGCCAGAAGAGGACTGGCCACGCCTCAGAGCCTGGTTCCACTCCACCCGGCACAGCCAGAAGAGGACTGGCCACGCCTCAGAGCCTGGTTCCTCTCCACCCGGCACAGCCAGAAGAGGACTGGCCATGCCTCAGAGCCTAGGTTCCACTCCACCCGGCACAGCCAGAAGAGTACTGGCCTCAGAGCCTGGTTCCTCTCCACCTGGCACAGCCAGAAGAGGACTGGCCACGCCTCAGAGCCTAGGTTCCTCTCCACCCGACACAGCCAGAAGAGGACTGGCCACGCCTCAGAGCCTAGGTTCCTCTCCACCCGGCACAGCCAGAAGAGGACTGGCCACGCCTCAGAGCCTAGGTTCCACTCCACCCGGCACAGCCAGAAGAGGACTGGCCACGCCTCAGAGCCTGGTTCCTCTCCGCCCGGCACAGCCAGAAGAGGACTGGCCATGCTTCCGAGCCTAGGTTCCACTCCACCTGGCACAGCCAGAAGAGAACTGGCCTCAGAGCCTGGTTCCTCTCCACCCGGCACAGCCAGAAGAGGACTGGCCACGCCTCAGAGCCTAGGTTCCTCTCCACCCGGCACAGCCAGAAGAGGACTGGCCACGCCTCAGAGCCTGGTTCCACTCCACCCGGCACAGCCAGAAGAGGACTGGCCACGCCTCAGAGCCTGGGTCCTCTCCACCCGGCACAGCCAGAAGAGGACTGGCCACGCCTCAGAGCCTAGGTTCCACTCCACCCGGCACAGCCAGAAGAGGACTGGCCACGCCTCAGAGGCTGGTTCCTCTCCACCCGGCACAGCCAGAAGAGGACTGGCCACGCCTCAGAGCCTAGGTTCCACTCCACCCGGCACAGCCAGAAGAGGACTGGCCATGCCTCAGAGCCTGGTTCCTCTCCACCCGGCACAGCCAGAAGAGAACTGGCCTCAGAGCCTGGTTCCTCTCCACCCGGCACAGCCAGAAGAGGACTGGCCACGCCTCAGAGCCTAGGTTCCTCTCCACCCGGCACAGCCAGAAGAGGACTGGCCACGCCTTAGAGCCTAGGTTCCTCTCCACCCGGCACAGCCAGGAGAGGACTGGCCACGCCTCAGAGCCTAGGTTCCACTCCACCCGGCACAGCCAGAAGAGGACTGGCCACGCCTCAGAGCCTAGGTTCCACTCCACCCGGCACAGCCAGAAGAGGACTGGCCACACCTCAGAGCCTAGGTTCCACTCCACCCGGCACAGCCAGAAGAGGACTGGCCACGCCTCAGAGCCTGGTTCCTCTCCACCCGGCACAGCCAGAAGAGGACTGGCCACGCCTCAGAGCCTAGGTTCCACTCCACCCGGCACAGCCAGAAGAGGACTGGCCACGCCTCAGAGGCTGGTTCCTCTCCACCCGGCACAGCCAGAAGAGGACTGGCCACACCTCAGAGCCTAGGTTCCTCTCCACCCGGCACAGCCAGAAGAGGACTGGCCACGCCTCAGAGCCTAGGTTCCACTCCACCCGGCACAGCCAGAAGAGGACTGGCCACGCCTCAGAGCCTAGGTTCCACTCCACCCCGCACAGCCAGAAGAGGACTGGCCACGCCTCAGAGCCTAGGTTCCACTCCACCCGGCACAGCCAGAAGAGGACTGGCCACGCCTCAGAGCCTAGGTTCCACTCCACCCGGCACAGCCAGAAGAGGACTAGCCACGCCTCAGAGCCTGGTTCCACTCCACCCGGCACAGCCAGAAGAGGACTGGCCACGCCTCAGAGCCTAGGTTCCACTCCACCCGGCACAGCCAGAAGAGGACTGGCCACGCCTCAGAGCCTAGGTTCCACTCCACCCGGCACAGCCAAAAGAGGACTGGCCACGCCTCAGAGCCTAGGTTCCACTCCACCCGGCACAGCCAGAAGAGGACTGGCCACGCCTCAGAGCTTAGGTTCCACTCCACCCGGCACAGCCAGAAGAGGACTGGCCACGCCTCAGAGCCTAGGTTCCACTCCACCCGGCACAGCCAGAAGAGGACTGGCCACGCCTCAGAGGCTGGTTCCTCTCCACCCGGCACTGCCAGAAGAGGACTGGCCACGCCTCAGAGCCTGGTTCCTCTCCACTCGGCACAGCCAGAAGAGGACTGGCCACGCCTCAGAGCCTGGTTCCACTTTATGTTTCTTCCTAAATTCCTGCCATTCTAGGGAGTTTTTCCTAGCCTCAGTGCCTCTACATCTGCATTGCTTGCTGTTTGGGGTTTTAGGCTGGGTTTCTGTACAGCACTTTGTGACATCGGCTGATGTAAAAAAGGGCTTTATAAATACATTTGATTGATTGATTGATCGAGTAAACAGAGCTATTCACTCACATCCGGCGATACCTCACAAACAACAATTTTTCCAAGGGGTTTGTGCTGTGTGTATGTGTATGTCATTGAATTGAAATAACCAGCTTTTCAAACTTATTAATGGGCTTAATAAACTTATTAATGGGCTTTATGCAAACTCTCAAATTGGACTGAAAACAAAGTTATTTTCCTGAGCAGCCGTCACACTCTTCCTTTTAATTCTGTTCACTTTTACATGAATAGGAACTCAACAATAAAGGTGTTATAGGCTTCTGGTCTCTCACTATTTCCATCTGACAGCAATCCAAAACTGTTACGTCAGAAGCCACACAAACACAAACATGAACATCCCCATCGATCGGCTTTTTTTTGCGATACTAGCAAACTTTAATTCGAAAATGATGCTGATGTCACAAAGGTGAGACTGAAGAGCCGGGTTATTAAGACTGGAGTGTAGTGGATGTCAGTTGGATAGCCGAGCACACAGAGGTCAAGACAGCAGGTGTGGTAGACTCCACGTACTTATTTTTATTTTCCATCATAATTTGCAAATAAATTCATTAAAAATCCTACAATGTGATTTTCTGGATTTTTTTCTTCTCATTTTGTCTGTCATAGTTGAAGTGTACCTATGATGAAAATTACAGGCCTCTCTCATCTTTTTAAGTGGGAGAACTTGCACAATTGGTGGCTGACTAAATACTTTTTTGCCCCCACTGTACACCCTTCTGCTACAGTCTGCTGGGTTCGTTAGGACAGACTTAAACACACCTGCAGTTGGGTAGATGAAAAGGTTTTGATGACTGGTAAATCAACTATAGGCGCTTGGGAAAGTTTTTTTTTTAAAGACAGGAAATAAATTTGTGCATAAACAAAAACTACATAAAACACAGAGGGAAAAACTCCTTTGTGTGAATATATGGATGTGTGTGTAGATGCAAATACCTCAATGTTGGAGTTTCTGAGCAAATCTCTCAGAACTCTTCCGTTAGTTCTTGGAAAACCTGATCAAAGAACATATGGACCCACGGCGCAGGTTTTGTAGCCTTGTAGTAAGGAAAATGGCACTGCGTTCCTCTCATCACTTTTGATCATTAAATCGTATGATTTATCTACGAGTGCATCTATCTCAGATTATTCTATTCAGATATATTATTAATAAAAGGGTTCCTCGTTCGTGAATCACTTTCTAGTTGGTTGATGACTCAGATGTGGTGTCGGGGGAATGACTGTCTGTTCGACTGTAGACAGTTACTCAGGGTTTCATACAGATTGTAATGTCCCAGTTGTCATGGTCCCCAATGCAATGGTTAGCTTGTTTGCACCAAAATGTTTTCCTTCTTCATTGTCTATTCGTTTTGATGTTCCAATGCCCACAAAATGTATACACCTATAAACATATGAATTTACAGTCCACCTGGTGTAACATTGTAAGTGTAGGATTTTGAACTGAAGCAGGGAGAATCACCGCGGGGTTGTATAGTGGAAAATTAATATTCTGACAGAAACTGTTTCTGCCTCTCTAATGATGACAACAAAGCCTGAGCTTCAGGACCTGTGTGATGTTCAGTTAAAGAGAGAGAGATAAAGAGAGATATCTGCTTTGATGTAGAGACACATGAAAGAGTCTCTCCCTCCAGGGTGGGTGTCCCTGTGCCATACCTCAGGACAGCAATCAGTAGAAATAGACCTCTCTCTCTCTCTCTCTCTCTCTCTCTCTCTCTCTCTCCAAAACAAGGGAAATAGATAATAAACAAAAGTGAAATAAACAATACAAATGTTTATAGTAAACATTACACTCACAATTACACTCACAAAAGTTCCAAATGATTAAAGACATTTCAAATGTAATATTATGTGCAAATAGTTCAAGTACAAAAGGGAAATAAATATACATAAATATGAGTTGTATTTACTATGGTGTTTGTTCTTCACTGGTTGACCTTTTCTTGTGGCAACAGGTCACAAATCTTGTTGCTGTGATGGCACACTGGTATTTCACCCAATAGCTATGGGAGTTTATTTTATAATTCTTTGTGGATCTGTGTAATCCGAGGGAAATGTGTATCTCTAATATGGTCATACATTTGATGGGAGTTTAAAAAGTGCAACTAAGTTTTCACCTCATTTTGTAGGAACCCCCTCTCTGGCGATATAGGTCGCTAGGCTGCTCATCATTACGCACACCTGTCACCATCATCACACGCACCGGCGCGTCATCGGACTCCTGGACTCGTTGATTGCCTCCCCTATATCTGTAACTTCCTCAGTTTCATTCCCGTCTCTGCATTGATGTTGTTTTGTTTCTCTTGTCCAGACACTGTTCTTCTTTAGTTTCATGTCTATTTATTCTAAAATCATCACCCTGTACTTGCTTCCTGTCTCCCAGAGTCTGTGGTTACTGAACCGTTACAGAGTGTGCACATAGCCTGTCTTCTATTGAGAGCCATGTCTGCCTACGGCGGCCTTTCTCAATAGCAAGGCTATGCTCACTGAGTCTGTACATAGTCAAAGCTTTCCTTACGTTTGGGTCAGTCACAGTGGTCAGGTATTCTGCCGCTGTGTACTCTCTGTTTAGGGCCAAACAGCATTATAGTTTTTTCAGTTCTTTTGTTAATTCTTTCCAATGTGTCAAGTAATTATCTTTTTTGTTTTCTCATGATTTGGTTGGGTCTAATTGTGTTGCTGTCCTGGGGCTCTGTGGGGTCTGTTTGTGTTTGTGATGGCATAGAAGGCCTTTCTTGCCTTGTCTCTCAGATCGTTTACAGCTTTGTGGAAGTTACCTGTGGCGCTGATGTTTAGGCCAAGGTATGTATAGTTTTTTGTGTGCTCTAGGGCAACGGTGTATTTTTGGTCCTGGCGACTGGACCTTTTTTGGAACACCATTATTTTGGTCTTACTGAGATTTACTGTCGGGGCCCAGGTCTGACAGAATCTGTGCAGAAGATCTAAGTGCTGCTGTAGGACCTACTTGGTTGGTGACAGAAGCACCAGATCATCAGCAAACAGTAGACATTTGACTTCAGATTCTAGTAGGGTGAGGCCGGGTGCTGCAGAATTTTCTAGTGCCCTCACCAAGTCATCAATATATTTGTTAAAGAGGGTGGGGCTCACACTGCATCCCTCTCTCCAACTCCAGCCCTGTGGATAGAAATGTGTGTTTTTGCCCATTTTAAAACACACACTTGTTGTTTGTGTACATGTAAACTATAACGTCCTATGTTTTCCCCCAACACCAATTTCCGTAAATGTATATAGCAGACCCTCATGCCAAATTGAGTAAAAAGCTTTTGGGATTTCAACAAAGCATGAGAAGACTGCTTTCGTTTTGGTTTGTTTGTTTGTCAATTAGGGTGTGCAGGGTGAATACGTGGCAATGTGAATATGTGGTATTCATGATAATGCAGAGCATTTTCTAAGGTTGCTGTTGAAGCATATATATATTGGGCTCAAATTTGTCCCCACTTTTGTGGATTGGGGTGATCAGTCCTTGGATCCAAGTAGTGGGGAAGATGCCAGAGCTGAGGTTTTCATTGAAGAGTTAAAGTATAGCAAATTGGAATATGTGGTCTGTTTATTTAATAATTTCATTGAGAATACCATCAACACCACAGGCCTTTTTGGGTTGGAGGGTTTGTATTTTGTCCTGTAGTTCATTCAATGTAATTGGAGAATCCAGTGGGTTCTGCTAGTCTTTAATGGTTCACTCTAAGATGTTTTGTTGATCATGTTGATCATGTATGTGTTTTTGTGTTTGTTCTTTGTTATATTTGTTACAATTATATTATATTGGTTAATGATAACCCTTCATGTTGTCATTTCTGTAGTGTTTTCCAATTTTCCCAGAAGGGGTTAGATTCTATGGTTTCTTCAATTACATTGAGCTGATTTCTGACATTCTGTTCCTTCTTTTTCCGTAGTGTATTTCTGTATTGTTTTAGTGATTCACCATAGTGAAGGTGTAGGCTCAGGTTTTCAGGGTCTCTATGTTTTTGGTTGGATAGGTTCCTCAATTCCTTTTTTAGGTTTTTCCATTCTTCATCAAACCATTTGTCATTGTTGTTCATTTTCTTAGGTTGTCTGGTTGAATTTGTTTGATTGGATAGAGAAGCTGAGAGGTCAAATTTCCTGTTTAGGTTTTCTACTGCCGATTTTCTACTCTTGCAGGCTAAATTTGGTAAAGTATGGCACTTGCAACACCACACTTGTGGGTTTGATTCCCACGGTGGACCAGAACGTAATGTATGCACTCCCTTCTGTAAGTCTCTCTGGAAAAGAGTGACTGCTAAATGATTCAAATGTAAACGTAAAATGTGAAGGAAGTTGCCTAAAGGGGATTGAATTTGTTGTTGCATAAATGTTTTCTGGTAGGGTTCCACACTACTTTCCTTCCTTCTACAGCATTTCTTAACAGCATGCTATTTGTTCAGGCTTTGATGCCTCATGTTTGAGTATTGCTCTGTTCAAGTAGACTGATATTTTGCTGTGGTCTGATAGGGGTGTCAGTGGGCTGACTGTGAACGCTCTGAGAGACTCTGGGTTGAGGTCAGTGATAAAGTAGTCTACAGTACTACTGCCAAGGGATGAGCTGTAGGTGTACCTACCGTAGGAATCCCCAAGAAGCCTACCACGTTTTTGTTTGTTATGTCGTCGTAGGGTGGCATATTGGGGAGGGAATGCTGACCTCCAGGTAGGTGTTTGTCCCACTGTTTGCTGAGGGTGTCAGGTTCTTGTATGTTGCCACAGACTGGTACATGTCCCTGGGTCTGGATATCTCCCAGTCTTGAATGGAGAAGGTGTCTTCATTAAAGTATGGGGATTCTAGTGGGGGAATATACTGTATGTAGCACACAAAATAACATTTTTCTCTGTTGAGATAATTTCCTTATTAATTTCTAGACAGATATAAAATGTTCCTGTTTTGACTAATTTAATAGAGTGGGTTAGGTCTGCTCTATTTCAAATTAGCATACCCCCTGAGTCTCTTCCCTGTTTCACACCTGGTAGTTTGGTTGATGGGACTACCAGCTCTCTGTAACCTAGAGGGCAACCAGTAGGTCCGTCTCCTCTATACCAGGTTTCTTGTAAGATGACAATGTCTGTATCTCTGATTTCTTTGGTGAAGTCTGAGTTCTTGCTCTTTAGACCAATGGCAGATGACCTCAGACCTTGTGTATTCCAGGATGAGATAGTAAAAGCTTTGTGTTCCATAGTGACCAGTGTTGATATTTGTGTTGTTATTTGTGTTGTTATTTGTGTGGTTTAGGCCTGGACCATTAGGTGTATGCCTCTTAGGGCTCGGGTGGGTGTATTAGTGGGGGCTCGGGTAGTTGTATTAGTGGGGGATCAGGTGGGTGTATTAGTGGGGGCTCAGTTGTGTGTATTAGTGGGAACTCAGGTGGGTGTATTAGTGGGGGCTCGGATGGGTGTGTTAGTGGTGGCTCGGATGGGTGGGTATATTAGTGGGGGCTCGGATGGGTGGGTATATTAGTGGGGGCTCGGGTGGGTGTGTTAGTGGGGGCTCGGGTGGGTTTATTAGTGGGGGCTCGGGTGGGTGTGTTAGTGGGGGCTCGGATGGGTGGGTGTATTAGTGGGGGCTCAGGTGGGTGTGTTAGTGGGGGCTCAGGTAGGTGTGTTAGTGGGGGCTCAGGTGGGTGTATTAGTGGGGGATCAGGTGGGTGTACTAGTGGGGGATCAGGTGGGTGTATTCGTGGGGGATCAGGTAGGTGTATTAGTGAGGGCTCGGCCTGTTGCTCTGCTCATGTGTGTGGCTGTCATTTGGAGGTCCTTGCTGCAACTGTGAGGGGCATGGGGGGGGGTGCAGAAGGGGCATAAGACTGATTTGGTGGGGCCGGCATTCACCCGCTGTATGGTGGCAGGGTGAAAGTATTTTCATTGTGGCAGGGTGGAGAAAGTGGGAAAAGCTTTTTCAATCACTCTCTTGCTGTGGCCACCCTTTAATGCTGGGCTCTCAGGTCGTTTGTGCCTGTGTGTATTATGATGTGACTGCGGGTCCCTAGGCGGTCCTCTGACAGCAGATCCAAGGCACGCCTGGTGTTCGGACAACACAGTTTAGCCACTTGGTGTTTTGTAAAAAGTTCCCCCTCGTCAATGTATTTCCCATCTAAGTAAATGAGGAGGACAATCTCCAGCTTGAGTGTGTCCTCAGTGGGTGATGGGGGTGTCGTCAGGAGAGCTATACGATGGGCTGACAGGGGGGGGGGGGGGGGTGCCATGATGGGGAGTCTGCTGGGTTGGTGTATCCTGCCTTATCGGTCCTGCAGTGGTGTTAAGGCTGTGGTCGGGGTCTGAAGTGGGCTTTTTTTTTCTCTCTCTCTCTCTCTGGGTGTCCCTGTGCCATACCTCAGGACAGCAATCAGTAGAAATAGACCTCTCTCTCTCTCTCTCTCTCTCTCTCTCTCTCTCTCTCTCTCTCTCTCTCTCTCTCTCTCTCAATTCAATTCAATTCAAGGGCTTTATTGGCATGGGAAACATGTGTTAACATTGCCAAAGCAAGTGAGGTAGACAACATACAAAGTGAATATATAAAGTGAAAAACAACAAAAATGAACAGTAAACATTACACATACAGAAGTTTCAAAACAGTAAAGACATTACAAATGTCATATTATATATATATACAGTGTTCTAACAATGTACAAATGGCTAAAGGACACAAGATAAAATAAATAAGCATAAATATGGGTTGTATTTACAATGGTGTTTGTTCTTCACTGGTTGCCCTTTTCTCGTGGCAACAGGTCACAAATCTTGCTGCTGTGATGGCACACTGTGGAATTTCACCCAGTAGATATGGGAGTTTTTCAAAATTGGATTTGTTTTCGAATTCTTTGTGGATCTGTGTAATCTGAGGGAAATATGTCTCTCTAATATGGTCATACATTGGGCAGGAGGTTAGGAAGTGCAGCTCAGTTTCCACCTCATTTTGTGGGCAGTGAGCACATAGCCTGTCTTCTCTTGAGAGCCAAGTCTGCCTACGGCGGCCTTTCTCAATAGCAAGGCTATGCTCACTGAGTCTGTACATAGTCAAGGCTTTCCTTAATTTTGGGTCAGTCACAGTGGTCAGGTATTCTGCCGCTGTGTACTCTCTGTGTAGGGCCAAATAGCATTCTAGTTTGCTCTGTTTTTTTGTTAATTCTTTCCAATGTGTTAAGTAGTTATCTTTTTGTTTTCTCATGATTTGGTTGGGTCTAATTGTGCTGCTGTCCTGGGGCTCTGTAGTGTGTGTTTGTGTTTGTGAACAGAGCCCCAGGACCAGCTTGCTTAGGGGACTCTTCTCCAGGTTCATCTCTCTGTAGGTGATGGCTTTGTTATGGAAGGTTTGTGAATCGCTTCCTTTTAGGTGGTTGTAGAATTTAACAGCTCTTTTCTGGATTTTGATTATTAGTGGGTATCGGCCTAATTCTGCTCTGCATGCATTATTTGGTGTTCTACGTTGTACACGGAGGATATTTTTGCAGAATTCTGCGTGCAGAGTCTCAATTTGGTGTTTGTCCCATTTTGTGAAGTCTTGGTTGGTGAGCGGACCCCAGACCTCACAACCATAAAGGGCAATGGGCTCTATGACTGATTCAAGTATTTTTAGCCAGATCCTAATTGGTATGTTGAAATTTATGTTTCTTTTGATGGCATAGAATGCCCTTCTTGCCTTGTCTCTCAGATCGTTCACAGCTTTGTGGAAGTTACCTGTGGTGCTGATGTTTAGGCCAAGGTATGTATAGTTTTTTGTGTGCTCTAGGGCAACAGTGTCTAGATGGAATTTGTATTTGTGGTCCTGGTGACTGGACCTTTTTTGGAACACCATTATTTTGGTCTTACTGAGATTTACTGTCAGGGCCCAGGTCTGACAGAATCTGTGCATAAGATCTAGGTGCTGCTGTAGGCCCTCCTTGGTTGGTGACAGAAGCACCAGATCATCAGCAAACAGCAGACATTTGACTTCGGATTCTAGCAGGGGGAGGCCGGGTGCTGCAGACTTTTCTAGTGCCCTCGCCAATTCGTTGATATATATGTTGAAGAGGGTGGGGCTTAAGCTGCATCCCTGTCTAACCCCACGACCCTGTGTGAAGAAATGTGTCTGTTTTTTGCCAATTTTAACCGCACACTTGTTGTTTGTGTACATGGATTTTATAATGTCGTATGTTTTACCCCCAACACCACTTTCCATCAGTTTGTATAGCAGACCCTCATGCCAGATTGAGTCGAAGGCTTTTTTGAAATCAACAAAGCATGAGAAGACTTTGCCTTTGTTTTGGTTTGTTTGATTGTCAATTAGGGTGTGCAGGGTGAATACATGGTCTGTTGTATGGTAATTTGGTAAAAAGCCAATTTGACATTTGCTCAGTACATTGTTTTCATTGAGGAAATGTACGAGTCTGCTGTTAATAATAATGCAGAGGATTTTCCCAAGGTTACTGTTGACACATATTCCACGGTAGTTATTGGGGTCAAATTTGTCTCCACTTTTGTGGATTGGGGTGATCAGTCCTTGGTTCCAAATATTGGGGAAGATGCCAGAGCTAAGTATGATGTTAAAGAGTTTTAGTATAGCCAATTGGAATTTTTTGTCTGTATATTTGATCATTTCATTGAGGATACCATCAACACCACAGGCCTTTTTAGGTTGGAGGGTTTTTATTTTGTCCTGTAACTCTTTCAATGTAATTGGAGAATCCAGTGGGTTCTGGTAGTCTTTAATAGTTGATTCTAAGATCTGTGTTTGATCATGTATATGTTTTTGCTCTTTATTCTTTGTTATAGAGCCAAAAAGATTGGAGAAGTGGTTTACCCATACATCTCCATTTTGGATAGATAATTCTTCGTGTTGTTGTTTGTTTAGTGTTTTCCAATTTTCCCAGAAGTGGTTAGAGTCTATGGATTCTTCAATTGCATTGAGCTGATTTCTGACATGCTGTTCCTTCTTTTTCCGTAGTGTATTTCTGTATTGTTTTAGTGATTCACCATAGTGAAGGCGTAGACTCAGGTTTTCCGGGTCTCTATGTTTTTGGTTGGACAGGTTTCTCAATTTCTTTCTTAGATTTTTGCATTCTTCATCAAACCATTTGTCATTATTGTTAATTTTCTTCGGTTTTCTATTTGAGATTTTTAGATTTGATAGGGAAGCTGAGAGGTCAAATATACTGTTAAGATTTTCTACTGCCAAGTTTACACCTTCACTATTACAGTGGAACGTTTTACCCAGGAAATTGTCTAAGAGGGATTGAATTTGTTGTTGCCTAATTGTTTTTTGGTAGGTTTCCAAACTGCATTCCTTCCATCTATAGCATTTCTTAATGTTACTCAGTTCCTTTGGCTTTGATGCCTCATGATTGAGTATTGCTCTGTTTAAGTAGACTGTGATTTTGCTGTGGTCTGATAGGGGTGTCAGTGGGCTGACTGTGAACGCTCTGAGAGACTCTGGGTTGAGGTCAATGATAAAGTAGTCTACAGTACTACTGCCAAGAGATGAGCTATAGGTGTACCTACCATAGGAGTCCCCTCGAAGCCTACCGTTGACTATGTACATACCCAGCGTGCGACAGAGCTGCAGGAGTTGTGACCCGTTTTTGTTGGTTATGTTGTCATAGTTGTGCCTAGGGGGGCATATGGGGGAGGGAATGCTGTCACCTCCAGGCAGGTGTTTGTCCCCCTGTGTGCTGAGGGTGTCAGGTTCTTGTCCGGTTCTGGCATTTAGGTCACCACAGACTAGTACATGTCCCTGGGCCTGGAAATGATTGATTTCCCCCTCCAGGATGGAGAAGCTGTCTTCATTAAAATATGGGGATTCTAGTGGGGGGATATAGGTAGCACACAGGAGGACATTTTTCTCTGTTAGGATAATTTCTTTTTGAATTTCTAGCCAAATGTAGAATGTTCCTGTTTTGATTAATTTAATGGAGTGAGTTAGGTCTGCTCTATACCAAATTAGCATACCCCCTGAGTCCCTTCCCTGTTTCACACCTGGTAGTTTGGTGGATGGGACTACCAGCTCTCTGTAACCTAGAGGGCAACCAGTGGGTCCATCTCCTCTATACCAGGTTTCTTGCAGGATGACAATGTCTGTATTACCGATTTCTTTGGTGAAGTCCGGGTTTCTGCTCTTTAGGCCAAAGGCAGATGACCTCAGGCCTTGGATATTCCAGGATAATATAGTGAAGGCTTTTTGTTCCATAGAGTGTCCAATGTTGTTGGTCGTGGTTTAGCCTCAGGCCAGTAAGTGTGAGCAAAGCCTGCTGAGCATCTGGTACATGCCATTGGCTTGGGCGAGTGTGAGAGTGGGGGTTGGGACTGTTTGCCCGCTCACTACCTGGGCGTATGTGTGGCTTCCATGTTGAGGCCCTCTTTGCGGGGGTGGGGTGCATGGGGTGGGCAGGAGTGGCATAGGTCTGATCTGAGGGGGCCTAAATGGAGTGTGGGCATGGTTGACGTGGGGGGGTGTTGATTGGTTGGGGTGGGGGTGTGGATGTGTCTGGGTGTACTGTGGTCTGGATGTAATTCCTCTTGGCGTGGGTCCTCTATGTGTAGGTCCAGGGGGAGGTCCTGCAGATCTGGGAGGGTGTCTCGCTGGTCTGGGTGGGGTGTCTATTGATCTGTTGCTCCTGTGTGGAGTGTTGGGGATACGTTTGAGAGCGATGTCCTTTAGAGTCCGGGCAAAGGTGGGCACTGCTGCCTTGTAGAGGTGGACCTGGTCATAGAGGCTGTTCAAGTCCAGGGTGGAGTGGTGGGCCAGGAAAACGTTTGGTTTTGAGGCACAGTCACGGGAAATACTTGCATTTACCCGCTGTATTGTGGCGGGGTGGAAGTCTTTTCGTGGTAGCAGGGTGGAGATAACCACTTGTGCGTTGGGGAAAGTGGAAGAAGCCTTTTCAATCACTCCCTTCAGTGCTGTGGCCACTCTTTCCTGCTGTGCTCTCAGGTCGTTTGTGCCTGTGTGTATTATTATGTGGCTGGGTGAGCCTAGTTTGGCCTCAGACAGAAGGTCTAGGGCACGCTGGGTGTTTGGACACCAGAGTTTAGACACACTGTGTTTGGGAAAAAGTATTTTTTCTTCTATATATTTCCCATTTGAGTCCATAAGTAGTACAATCTGTGTCTTGTGTTTGTCCTCAGTGGGTGTGGGGGGGGTTGACAGAAGGGCTATCAGGGTGGCTGACAGGGGGGGTGCTCAGAGGGGGTGAGAGCCTCTGGGCTTGGGGTTCTTCATTTGTCTGTTGTGCTGTGATGTCGACTCTATGGTCAGGGTCTGGTGTGGACTGTTCTGCTGTGATGTCGACTCTATGGTCAGGGTCTGGTGTGGACTGTTCTGCTGTGGTGTCGAGACTTTTGTTGGGTGCTGAGGTGGGCTGTTCTGCTGGCTTCTCTGTGGGGGTGGCCACCTCTCTAGTGGGTTGTTCTCTGTCACACGCCGTCCCCCTCACCCTCTCCTGCATCCCCCTCAACCTCTCCTCCACCAGCTGTCTGATACTCTCCTCTAGTGCTCTGTTCTGCTTCTCTTTCTCCTGTTGTATTTGTCTCACCACTGTCCAAAGTGCAGATATGTCTCTGTCCACCTCCAGCTCTCCGGGTCTGGTTAAGGGGCTGTTGTTGTGCTGGACTGTTGTCTGGGTCTGTGCTGACTGAAGTGTAATCACCTGCTGTTCCAGCTCCACCTGCCTTATCTCCAGCTGGGTGAATTTGTCCTTCATTTCAATGAGGGAGTGGTAATCTGTGCTGGGAGGTTGACCCTCCGCTGGGGGTTGCTCATCTGTGGGGTTACATAATGAAGAGGTCTGGTCTGATCCTCTCGGGGTGGGGGTATCTTTATCAAGGGAGAGTTTCTCCTGCTGAGCTAATTCTTTGATTAGGTGAAAGTCCAGCTGAAACTGTTTGTGGTTACGCTGTACCATCACTGTTCCGGACTTATAGATATTTATATTACTTAACTCAGAGTCCTCGTTGTCAAGTATTCTGAGTTTCCACCCCTCGTTAATCCCCCCTCTTGTAAGCCAGCCAATACTGTGAGCTTCTCTCTCTCTCTCTCTCTCTCTCTCTCTCTCTCTCTCTCTCTCTCTCTCTCTCTCTCTCTCTCTCTCTCTCTCTCTCTCTCTCTCTCTTTCTCTCTCTCTCTCTCTCTCTCTCTCTCTCTCTCTCTCTCTCTCTCTCTCTCTCTCTCTCTCTCTCCTCTCCTCTCCTCTCCTCTCCTCCAGGGAGTGTGGCAAATATTTATTTAGTTCGACACATACAACAACACAGAATTACACATGGAGTAAAACAAACATACAGTCAATAATACAGTAGAAAAATAAGTCTATATACAATGTGAGCAAATGAGGTGAGATGAGGGAGGTAAAGGGGAAAAAAAAGGCCATGGTGGCAAAGTAAATACAGTATAGCAAGTAAAACACTGGAATGGTAGATTTGCAGTGGAAGAAAGTGCAAAGTAGAGATAGAAATAATGGGGTGCAAAGGAGCAAAAATAATTAAATAAATACAGTAGGGGGAGAGGTAGTTGTTTGGCCTAAATTATATATGGGCTATATACAGCTGCAGTAATCTGTGAGCTGCACTGACAGCTGGTGCTTAAAGCTAGTGAGGGAGATAAGTGTTTCCAGTTTCAGAGATTTTTGTAGTTCGTTCCAGTCATTGGCAGCAGAGAACTGGAAGGAGAGGCTGCCAAAGGAAGAATTGGTTTTGGGGGGGACCAGAGAGATATACCTGCTGGAGCGCATGCTACAGGTGGGTGCTGCTATGGTGACCAGCGAGCTGAGATAAGAGGGGACTTTACCTAGCAGGGTCTTGTAGAGGATTTTACAAGGGTATGTTTGGCAGCATGAGTGAAGGATGCTTGCGAAATAGGAAGCCAATTCTAGATTTCACTTTGGATTGGAGATGTTTGATAGGAGTCTGGAAGGAGAGTTTACAGTCTAACCAGACACCTAGGTATTTGTAGTTGTCCACATATTCTAAGTCAGAACTGTCCAGAGTAGTGATGTTGGATGGGCAGGCAGGTGCAGGCAGCGATCGGTTGAAGAGCATGCATTTAGTTTTACTTGTATTTAAGAGCAATTGGAGGCCACGGAAGGAGAGTTGTATGGCATTGAAGCTCGTCTGGAGAGTTGTTAACACAGTGTCCAAAGAAGGGCCAGAAGTATACAGAATGGTGTTGTCTGCATAGAGGTGGATCAGAGACTCACCAGCGGGAAGAGCGACATCATTGATGTATACAGAGAAGAGAGTCGGTCCAAGAATTGAACCCTGTGGCACCCCCATAGAGACTGCCAGAGGTCCAGACAACAGGCCCTCCGATTTGACACACTGAACTCTATCAGAGAAGTAGTTGGTGAACCAGGCGAGGCAATCATTTGAGAAACCAAGGCTATCGAGTCTGCCGATGAGGATGTGGTGATCGACAGAGTTGAAAGCCTTGGCCAGGTCAATGAATACGGCTGCACAGTAGTGTTTCTTATCTATGGCGGTTAAGATATTGTTTAGGACCTTGAGCGTGGCTAAGGTGCACCCATGACCAGCTCTGAACCCAGATTGCATAGTGGAGAAGGTATGGTGGGATTCGAAATGGTCGATAATCTGTTTGTTGACTTGGCTTTCGAAGACCTTAGAAAGGCAGGATAGGATAAACATAGGTCTGTAGCAGTTTGGGTCAAGAGTGTCCCCCCTTTGAAGAGGGGGATGACCGCAGCGGTTTTCCAATCTTTGGGAATCTCGACGACACAAAAGAGAGGTTGAACAGGCTAGTAATAGGGGTTGCAACAATTTTGGCAGATAATTTTAGAAAGAAAGGGTCCAGATTGTCTAGTCCGGATGATTTGTAGGGGTCCAGATTTTTCAGCTCTTTCAGGACATCAGCTGACTGGATTTTGGAGAAGGAGACATGGGGAAGGCTTGGGCGAGTTGCTGTGGGGAGTGCAGTGCTATTAACCGGGGTAGGGGTAGCCAGGTGGAAAGCATGGTCAGCCGTAGAAAAATGCATATTGAAATTCTCAATTCTCAATTTTGACAGCGTTTGACAGTGATGAGTGGGGGTCGTTTGACCGCTGACCCATTACGGATGCAGGCAATGAGGCAGTGATCGCTGACATCTTGGTTGAAAACAGCAGAGGTGTATTTAGAGGGCAAGTTGGTTAGGATGATATCTATGAGGATGCCCGTGTTTACGGCTTTGGGGTGGTACCTGGTAGGTTCATTGATAATTTGTGTGAGATTGAGGGCATCAAGCTTAGATTGTAGGATGGCTGGGGTGTTAAGCATGATTCAGTTTAGGTCGCCTAGCAGCATGAGCTCTGAAGATATATGGGGGGCAATAAGTTCATGGTGTCCAGAGCACAGCTGGGGGCAGAGGGTGGTCTATAGCAGGCGGCAACAGGGAGAGACTTGTTTTTAGAGAGGTGGATTTTTAAAAGTAGAAGTTAAAATTGTTTGGGTACAAACCTGGATAGTAGGACAGAACTCTGCAGGCTATCTTTGCAGTAGATTGCAAAACCGCCCCCTTTGGCCGTTCTATCTTGTCTGAAAATGTTGTAGTTTGGGATGGAGGTTTCAGAATCTTCCTAAACCAGGATTCAGACACGGCTAGAACATCCGGGTTGGCAGAGTGTGCTAAAGCAGTGAATAAAACAAACTTAGGGAGGAGGCCTCTAATGTTAACATTCATGAAACCAAGGCTATTACGGTTACAGAAGTTATCAAAAGAGTGCGCCTGGGCAATAGCAGTGGAGCCAGGCACTGCTGGGGCTGGATTCACCTCTACATCACCAGAGGAACAGAGGAGGAGTACGATAAGGGTACAGCTAAAAGCTTTGAGAATTGATCGTCTAGAACATCTGGAACAGAGAGTAAAAGGAGGTTTCTGGGGGCGATAAAATAGCTTCAAGGTATAATGTACAGACAAAGGTATGGTAGGATGTGAATACAGTGAAGGTAAACCTAGGTATTGAGTGATGATGAGAGAGATATTGTCTCTAGAAACATCATTGAAACCAGGTGATGTCATTGCATGTGTGGGTGGTGGAACTGAAAGGTTGGATAAGGTATTATGAGCAGGGCTAGAGGCTCTACAGTGAAATAAGCCAATAAACACTAACCAGAACAGCAATGGACAAGGCATATTGACATTAAGGAGAGGCATGTTTAGTCGAGTGATCATAAGGGTCCAGTGAGTAGTGAGGTTGGTTGGGGTAACGGCGATTCAGACAGCTAGCCGGGCCATCGGTGGCAAGCTAGCATAGGATGGAGGTCTGTTATTAGCCACCTCGTGTGTTTCCGTCGGTATATTAGTGGGGTTCCGTGTGGTAGAGGGGATCAATCCAATTGGCAAATTAGATACAGTTATAGTGACCCAAGAAAAATAGTCCAATAGACCTATTCAGATAGCAGCCGATAAGACAGCTAACGATTAGCGGGCCGCAGATGGGCGTTCAGGTAACATCGCGACGGAGGGGCAAGTTAGATAACTCCCTCGGGCAGATAACGTCGGTAGTCCAGTTGTGAAGGCCTGGTGGGGCTCCGCATTGGCAGTAAAACAGGTCCGGATAGGTGATTGTAGCCCAGGAGTGGCTGATGGAACTCTTCAGCTGGCTAGCTCCGGAATAATTTATGTTTGCTCCGGAATCGACGTAAGCCAAAAGTCACACGGATAGCAGATAGCTATCTGCGATATCTGGTTGTAAATGTCCAGAGCTTTCGGTTGAAAATCCGAGGATATGGAGAGAAAATAGGTCAGGTACGTTCTGGTCTGAGTCGCGTTGTACAAAACTGGCGATAGCTTTCGAGCTAAAGCATAGCTGATGACCACAAACCGTTGTTAGTTGAATAGTAACGTTAGCCAGTAAACTGGCTAGCTTCTGGTTAGCTTCTGGCTAGCTTCTGGCTAGCTTCTGGTTAGCTTCTGGTTAGCTTCTGGCTAGCTTCTGGTTAGCTTCTGGTTAGCTTATGGCTAGCTTCTGGTTAGCTTCTGGTTAGCTTCTGGCTAGCTTCTGGCTAGCTTCTGGTTAGCTTCTGGTTAGCTTCTGGCTAGCTTCTATTGTGGATTTCAGATTTGAGGTAAATAATACTTTCTTTTATTTTTTTTATTTGGTGAGGCAGGTTGCAGGAGAGTGTTTTGAAGTTGATTTTTGGAAAATAAAATAGATTAAAGAAATGCGAAGAAAGATGTAAATATATATATATATATACATGGGACACGACAAGACGAGGACAATGTACGTCTGACTGCTATGCCATCTTGGAAGATGTTGTGTGTGCATATGTGTGCCTATGTGAATGGTTGTGTGTGTGTGTGTGATGATTGACGTACAGACTACACACTGAATGCCTACAAAATGTACAGTTATGGCTCAATGCTATATTGAAACATATGTCCTATGTATATTGTGTCATTGAACGTTGGTCACCTCATATTCCAGCCTGGTCTCATAGACTAGATGTAACATAGTAAATATACATCTGGGACACTCAAATTACTATGATATGTTATGTTTTTGTATGGCTACATAAGACAGATGGTTACTTAAGGCAGAAACTAAAGTAGGGTGTTGGGATTATGAGTTTGAATTCATCATGGATAACATATACTGCTTACTACTTTTGAGCTACTTTGCAACTTATTAGCATGTTAGCTAAACCTTACCCTAGCCCTAACCTTATCCCTTAAGCTAACCCTTACCCTAGCCCTAACCTTATCCCTTATAGCTATCCCTTACCCTAGCCCTAACCTTATCCCTTATAGCTAACCCTTACCCTAGCCCTACCTTATCCCTTATAGATATCCCTTACCCTAGCTCTAACCTTATCCCTTATAGCTAACCTTACCCTAGCCCTAACCCTTATCCCTTATAGCTAACCCTTACCCCTAGCCCTAACCTTATCCCTTATAGCTAACCCTTACCCTAGCCCTAATCTTATCCCTTATAGCTAACCCTTACCCTAGCCCTAACCTTATCCCTTATAGCTAAACCTTACCCTAGCCCTAACCTTATCCCTTATAGATAACCCTTACCGTAACCCTTTAACTTTACTCCTTAACTGTAACCCCTATCCTTAACCCCTAACCTTAATCCATATCCTAACAAATTGTATATTTTGCAAATCTGTCACATTTTTGCAACATAAAATACGAATGTAATTGTAACATATCATATGAAAATGGGTCATGGACATCCACAATTAATACATACCGTACCGAAACGTTGATTGAATTTGGAGCAGGTTGAAACATTTGGAAGCTCACGGTGTGGCCCGAGAGACACAATCCAATGGAAAACGGACATTAATGATCCTGTCATCAAAAGCCCCAAAGCAACAGGAGGTACTCAAGGAAATGATTCATTTGACTTTTCTAGTAAATACCCTCTGGGTATTTCTGCTACTGAGCGGTAGCCTATAGAGGCCTTTGTGGACTGCTTTCATGTTGTGAAATACAGATGGGGAAATGAAGACAAAGAGGGACTGAACAGATAGAGAGAGAGAAACATGTTAGACACAGCAAGAGGGTGAGACAGGCACAACAGATCACCTCTCCCTGTCCCTATGATTGGTCGTGAGCTGAATCCTAATTATCCTACTGACTGGTCTACACCATCTCATCGACAACAGAGTGGATCCATCTAGTTACTATGGCTACACAGGAACCATCACCACATAGGAACGAAACATCCCATTTTCACATCGACGGCGCTGTAGTGGAGCGGGTCGAGAGTTTCAAATTCCTTTGTGTCCACATCCCCAACAAACTATCATGGTGCAAACACACCAAAACAGTCGTGAAGAGAGAACAACGACACCTTTTCCCCCTCAGGAGACTGAAAAGATTTGGCATGGGTCCCCAGATCCTCAAAAAGTTCTACAGTTGCACCATCGAGAGCATCCTGGCTGGTTGCCTCACCGCCTGGTATGGCAACTGCTCGGCATCCGACCATAAGGCGCTACAGAGGGTAGTGCGTACGGCCCAGTTCATCACTGGGGCCAAGCTTCGTGCCATCCAGTACCTAAATACTAGGCAGTGTCAGAGGAAGGCCCAAAATAATTGTCAAAGACTCCAGTCACCCAATTCATAGACTGTTCTCTCTGCCACCACACGAAAAGCGGCTCCAGAGCACTAAATCTCGGTCCAAAAGACCCCTTAACAGCTACTACCCCAAGCCATAAGACTGCTGAACAATTAATCAAATGGCCACCCAGACTCTATTTACATTGACACCCCCCACCCCCCCCCCCCCCCCCCCCCCCGTTTTTACACTGCTGCTACTCGCTGTTATTATCTATGCAGTCACTTTACCCCTACCTACATTAAATATTACCTCGACTAACCTGTACCACCGGGGGTGGCAGGTAGCCTAGTGGTTGACGGCCTAGGGACAGTGGGTTTACTGCCTTGTACAGGGGCAGAGCGACAGATTTGTACCTTGTCAGCTCGGGGATTTGATCTTGCAACCTTTCGGTTACTAGTCCAACGCTCTAAAAACTAGGCTACGCTTTTAACACTGAGAGCTGTTAGGTCTACACTGTACAAGCTATGGGGAGATATTATGGACTTCACTGTTCTACCTCTATCTTCATCATCTCTCTCACACACACACACATCTTTCTCTGTGACATGTG
>NC_034182.2:39636921-39701921 GCF_002021735.2 Oncorhynchus kisutch
AGTAGAAATAGACCTCTCTCTCTCTCTTCTCTCTCTCTCTCTCTCTCTCTCTCTCTCTCTCTCTCTCTCTCTCTCAATTCAATTCAATTCAAGGGCTTTATTGGCATGGGAAACATGTGTTAACATTGCCAAAGCAAGTGAGGTAGACAAACATACAAAGTGAATATATAAAGTGAAAAACAACAAAAATGAACAGTAAACATTACACATACAGAAGTAGTTTCATAACCGTAAAGACTATTACAAATGTCATATTTATAATATAATACAGGTTTTTTCTAACAATGTGTACCAATGATCTATAAGGACACAAGATTAAATAACATAAGCATAATATGGGTTGTCTTTTGTATTTACAATGGTGTTTTGTTCTTCACTGGTTTTTGCCCTTTGTCTCGTTTTCATGGTTTTTTTGCCTTTTCTCGTTGGCAACAGGTCACAATCTTGCTGCTGTGATGGCACACTGTGGAATTTCACCCAGTAGATATGGGCGTTTGTGTTTCCAAAATTGGATTTGTTTTCGAATTTCTTTGTGGCTCTGTGTTGTAATCCTGAGGGAAATATTGTCTCTCTAATCTTTGGTATTACATTGGGCCGGAGTTAGGAAGTGCAGCTCAGTTTTTTCACACCCTCATCTTTGTGGGCAGTGAGCACATAGCCTGTCTTCTCTTGAGAGCCAAGTCTGCCTACGGCGGCCTTTCTCAATAGCAAGGCTATGCTCACTGAGTCTGTACATAGTCAAGGCTTTCCTTTAATTTTGGGTCAGTCACAGTGGTCAGGTATTCTGCCGCTGTGTACCTCTCTGTGTAGGGCCAAATAGCATTCTAGTTTGCTCTGTTTTTTTGTTAATTCTTTCCAATGTGTTAAGTAGTTATCTTTTTGTTTTCTCATGATTTGGTTTGGGTCTAATTGTGCTGCTGTCCTGGGGCTCTGTAGTGTGTGTTTGTGTTTGTGAACAGAGCCCCAGGACCAGCTTGCTTAGGGGACTCTTCTCCAGGTTCATCTCTCTGTAGGTGATGGCTTTGTTATGGAAGGTTTGTGAATCGCTTCCTTTTAGTTGGTTGTAGAATTTAACAGCTATTTTCTGGATTTTGACTTATAGTGGGTATCGGCCTCCTAATTTCTGATCTGCATGAATTATTTGGTGTTTACGTTGTACACGGAGGATATTTTTGCAAGAATTCTGCGTTGAGAACCCCAGAGTCTCAATTTGGTGTTTGTCCCCTTTTGTGAAGTCTTGGTTGGTGAGCGGACCCAAGACCTCAACAACCATAAAGGGCAATGGGCTCTATGACTGATTCAAGTATTTTTAGCCAGATCCTAATTGGTATGTTGAAATTTATGTTTCTTTGATGGCATAGAATGCCCTTCTTGGCCTTGTCTCTCAGATCGTTCACAGCTTTGTGGAAGTTACCTGTGGTGCTGATGTTTAGGCCAAGGTATGTATAGTTTTTTGTGTGCTCTAGGCAACAGTGTCTAGATGGAATTTGTATTTGTGGTCCTGGTGACTGGACCTTTTTTGGAACACCATTTATTTTGGTCCTTACTTGAGATTTACTGTCAGGGCCAGGTCTGACAGAATCTGTGCATAAGATCTAGGTGCTGCTGTAGGCCCCTCCCTTGGTTGGTGACAGAAGCACCAGATCATCAGCAAACAGCAGACATTTGACTTCGGATTCTAGCAGGGGGAGGGCCCGGGTGCTGGCAGACTTTTCTAGTGCCCTCGCCAATTCGTTGATATATATGTTGAAGAGGGTGGGGCTTTAAGCTGCATCCCTGTCTAACCCCACGACCCTGTGTAGAAGAAATGTGTCTGTTTTTTGCCAATTTTAAACCGCACACTTGTTGTTTGTGTACATGGATTTTATAAATGTCGTATGTTTTACCCCCAACACCACTTTCCATCAGTTTGTATAGCAGACCCTCATGCCAGGATTGAGTCGAAGGCTTTTTTGAAATCAACAAAGCATGAGAAGACTTTGCCTTTGTTTTTGGTTTGTTTGATTGTCAATTAGGGTGTGCAGGGTGGAATACATGGTCTGTTGTTGTATGGTATGTTGGTAAAAAGCCAATTTGACATTTGCTCAGTTACATTGTTTTCATTGAGGAAATGTAAGAGTCTGCTGTTAATAATAATGCAGAGGATTTTCCCAAGGTTACTGTTGACACATATTCCACGGTAGTTATTGGGGTCAAATTTGTCTCCACTTTTGTGGATTGGGGTGATCAGTCCTTGGTTCCAAATATTGGGGAAGATGCCAGAGCTAAGTATGATGTTTAAAGAGTTTTAGTATAGCCAATTGGAATTTTTTGTCTGTATATTTGATCATTTCATTGAGGATACCATCAACACCACAGGCCTTTTTAGGTTGGAGGGTTTTATTTTGTCCTGTAACTCTTTCAATGTAATTGGAGAATCCAGTGGGTTCTGGTAGTCTTTAATAGTTGATTCTAAGATCTGTGTTTGATCATGTATATGTTTTTGCTCTTTATTCTTTGTTATAGAGCCAAAAAGATTGGAGAAGTGGTTTACCCATACATCTCCATTTTGGATAGATAATTCTTCGTGTTGTTGTTTGTTTAGTGTTTTCCAATTTTCCCAGAAGTGGTTAGAGTCTATGGATTCTTCAATTGCATTGAGCTGATTTCTGACATGCTGTTCCTTCTTTTTCCGTAGTGTATTTCTGTATTGTTTTAGTGATTCACCATAGTGAAGGCGTAGACTCAGGTTTTCCGGGGTCTCTATGTTTTTGGTTGGACAGGTTTCTCAATTTCTTTCTTAGATTTTTGCATTCTTCATCAAACCATTTGTCATTATTGTTAATTTTCTTCGGTTTTCTATTTGAGATTTTTAGATTTGATAGGGAAGCTGAGAGGTCAAATATACTGTTAAGATTTTCTACTGCCAAGTTTACACCTTCACTATTACAGTGGAACGTTTTACCCAGGAAATTGTCTAAGAGGGATTGAATTTGTTGTTGCCTAATTGTTTTTTGGTAGGTTTCCAAACTGCATTCCTTCCATCTATAGCATTTCTTAATGTTACTCAGTTCCTTTGGCTTTGATGCCTCATGATTGAGTATTGCTCTGTTTAAGTAGACTGTGATTTTGCTGTGGTCTGATAGGGGTGTCAGTGGGCTGACTGTGAACGCTCTGAGAGACTCTGGGTTGAGGTCAATGATAAAGTAGTCTACAGTACTACTGCCAAGAGATGAGCTATAGGTGTACCTACCATAGGAGTCCCCTCGAAGCCTACCGTTGACTATGTACATACCCAGCGTGCGACAGAGCTGCAGGAGTTGTGACCCGTTTTTGTTGGTTATGTTGTCATAGTTGTGCCTAGGGGGGCATATGGGGGAGGGAATGCTGTCACCTCCAGGCAGGTGTTTGTCCCCCTGTGTGCTGAGGGTGTCAGGTTCTTGTCCGGTTCTGGCATTTAGGTCACCACAGACTAGTACATGTCCCTGGGCCTGGAAATGATTGATTTCCCCCTCCAGGATGGAGAAGCTGTCTTCATTAAAATATGGGGATTCTAGTGGGGGGATATAGGTAGCACACAGGAGGACATTTTTCTCTGTTAGGATAATTTCTTTTTGAATTTCTAGCCAAATGTAGAATGTTCCTGTTTTGATTAATTTAATGGAGTGAGTTAGGTCTGCTCTATACCAAATTAGCATACCCCCTGAGTCCCTTCCCTGTTTCACACCTGGTAGTTTGGTGGATGGGACTACCAGCTCTCTGTAACCTAGAGGGCAACCAGTGGGTCCATCTCCTCTATACCAGGTTTCTTGCAGGATGACAATGTCTGTATTACCGATTTCTTTGGTGAAGTCCGGGTTTCTGCTCTTTAGGCCAAAGGCAGATGACCTCAGGCCTTGGATATTCCAGGATAATATAGTGAAGGCTTTTTGTTCCATAGAGTGTCCAATGTTGTTGGTCGTGGTTTAGCCTCAGGCCAGTAAGTGTGAGCAAAGCCTGCTGAGCATCTGGTACATGCCATTGGCTTGGGCGAGTGTGAGAGTGGGGGTTGGACTGTTTGCCCGCTCACTACCTGGGCGTATGTGTGGCTTCCATGTTGAGGCCCTCTTTGCGGGGGTGGGGTGCATGGGGTGGGCAGGAGTGGCATAGGTCTGATCTGAGGGGGCCTAAATGGAGTGTGGGCATGGTTGACGTGGGGGGGTGTTGATTGGTTGGGGTGGGGGTGTGGATGTGTCTGGGTGTACTGTGGTCTGGATGTAATTCCTCTTGGCGTGGGTCCTCTATGTGTAGGTCCAGGGGGAGGTCCTGCAGATCTGGGAGGGTGTCTCGCTGGTCTGGGTGGGGGTGTCTATTGATCTGTTGCTCCTGTGTGGAGTGTTGGGGATACGTTTGAGAGCGATGTCCTTTAGAGTCCGGGCAAAGGTGGGCACTGCTGCCTTGTAGAGGTGGACCTGGTCATAGAGGCTGTTCAAGTCCAGGGTGGAGTGGTGGGCCAGGAAAACGTTTGGTTTTGAGGCACAGTCACGGGAAATACTTGCATTTACCCGCTGTATTGTGGCGGGGTGGAAGTCTTTTCGTGGTAGCAGGGTGGAGATAACCACTTGTGCGTTGGGGAAAGTGGAAGAAGCCTTTTCAATCACTCCCTTCAGTGCTGTGGCCACTCTTTCCTGCTGTGCTCTCAGGTCGTTTGTGCCTGTGTGTATTATTATGTGGCTGGGTGAGCCTAGTTTGGCCTCAGACAGAAGGTCTAGGGCACGCTGGGTGTTTGGACACCAGAGTTTAGACACACTGTGTTTGGGAAAAAGTATTTTTTCTTCTATATATTTCCCATTTGAGTCCATAAGTAGTACAATCTGTGTCTTGTGTTTGTCCTCAGTGGGTGTGGGGGGGGTTGACAGAAGGGCTATCAGGGTGGCTGACAGGGGGGGTGCTCAGAGGGGGTGAGAGCCTCTGGGCTTGGGGTTCTTCATTTGTCTGTTGTGCTGTGATGTCGACTCTATGGTCAGGGTCTGGTGTGGACTGTTCTGCTGTGATGTCGACTCTATGGTCAGGGTCTGGTGTGGACTGTTCTGCTGTGGTGTCGAGACTTTTGTTGGGTGCTGAGGTGGGCTGTTCTGCTGGCTTCTCTGTGGGGGTGGCCACCTCTCTAGTGGGTTGTTCTCTGTCACACGCCGTCCCCCTCACCCTCTCCTGCATCCCCCTCAACCTCTCCTCCACCAGCTGTCTGATACTCTCCTCTAGTGCTCTGTTCTGCTTCTCTTTCTCCTGTTGTATTTGTCTCACCACTGTCCAAAGTGCAGATATGTCTCTGTCCACCTCCAGCTCTCCGGGTCTGGTTAAGGGGCTGTTGTTGTGCTGGACTGTTGTCTGGGTCTGTGCTGACTGAAGTGTAATCACCTGCTGTTCCAGCTCCACCTGCCTTATCTCCAGCTGGGTGAATTTGTCCTTCATTTCAATGAGGGAGTGGTAATCTGTGCTGGGAGGTTGACCCTCCGCTGGGGGTTGCTCATCTGTGGGGTTACATAATGAAGAGGTCTGGTCTGATCCTCTCGGGGTGGGGGTATCTTTATCAAGGGAGAGTTTCTCCTGCTGAGCTAATTCTTTGATTAGGTGAAAGTCCAGCTGAAACTGTTTGTGGTTACGCTGTACCATCACTGTTCCGGACTTATAGATATTTATATTACTTAACTCAGAGTCCTCGTTGTCAAGTATTCTGAGTTTCCACCCCTCGTTAATCCCCCCTCTTGTAAGCCAGCCAATACTGTGAGCTTCTCTCTCTCTCTCTCTCTCTCTCTCTCTCTCTCTCTCTCTCTCTCTCTCTCTCTCTCTCTCTCTCTCTCTCTCTCTCTCTCTCTCTCTCTCTTTCTCTCTCTCTCTCTCTCTCTCTCTCTCTCTCTCTCTCTCTCTCTCTCTCTCTCTCTCTCTCTCTCCTCTCCTCTCCTCTCCTCTCCTCCAGGGAGTGTGGCAAATATTTATTTAGTTCGACACATACAACAACACAGAATTACACATGGAGTAAAACAAACATACAGTCAATAATACAGTAGAAAAATAAGTCTATATACAATGTGAGCAAATGAGGTGAGATGAGGGAGGTAAAGGGGAAAAAAAGGCCATGGTGGCAAAGTAAATACAGTATAGCAAGTAAAACACTGGAATGGTAGATTTGCAGTGGAAGAAAGTGCAAAGTAGAGATAGAAATAATGGGGTGCAAAGGAGCAAAAATAATTAAATAAATACAGTAGGGGGAGAGGTAGTTGTTTGGCCTAAATTATATATGGGCTATATACAGCTGCAGTAATCTGTGAGCTGCACTGACAGCTGGTGCTTAAAGCTAGTGAGGGAGATAAGTGTTTCCAGTTTCAGAGATTTTTGTAGTTCGTTCCAGTCATTGGCAGCAGAGAACTGGAAGGAGAGGCTGCCAAAGGAAGAATTGGTTTTGGGGGGGACCAGAGAGATATACCTGCTGGAGCGCATGCTACAGGTGGGTGCTGCTATGGTGACCAGCGAGCTGAGATAAGAGGGGACTTTACCTAGCAGGGTCTTGTAGAGGATTTTACAAGGGTATGTTTGGCAGCATGAGTGAAGGATGCTTGCGAAATAGGAAGCCAATTCTAGATTTCACTTTGGATTGGAGATGTTTGATAGGAGTCTGGAAGGAGAGTTTACAGTCTAACCAGACACCTAGGTATTTGTAGTTGTCCACATATTCTAAGTCAGAACTGTCCAGAGTAGTGATGTTGGATGGGCAGGCAGGTGCAGGCAGCGATCGGTTGAAGAGCATGCATTTAGTTTTACTTGTATTTAAGAGCAATTGGAGGCCACGGAAGGAGAGTTGTATGGCATTGAAGCTCGTCTGGAGAGTTGTTAACACAGTGTCCAAAGAAGGGCCAGAAGTATACAGAATGGTGTTGTCTGCATAGAGGTGGATCAGAGACTCACCAGCGGGAAGAGCGACATCATTGATGTATACAGAGAAGAGAGTCGGTCCAAGAATTGAACCCTGTGGCACCCCCATAGAGACTGCCAGAGGTCCAGACAACAGGCCCTCCGATTTGACACACTGAACTCTATCAGAGAAGTAGTTGGTGAACCAGGCGAGGCAATCATTTGAGAAACCAAGGCTATCGAGTCTGCCGATGAGGATGTGGTGATCGACAGAGTTGAAAGCCTTGGCCAGGTCAATGAATACGGCTGCACAGTAGTGTTTCTTATCTATGGCGGTTAAGATATTGTTTAGGACCTTGAGCGTGGCTAAGGTGCACCCATGACCAGCTCTGAACCCAGATTGCATAGTGGAGAAGGTATGGTGGGATTCGAAATGGTCGATAATCTGTTTGTTGACTTGGCTTTCGAAGACCTTAGAAAGGCAGGATAGGATAAACATAGGTCTGTAGCAGTTTGGGTCAAGAGTGTCCCCCCTTTGAAGAGGGGGATGACCGCAGCGGTTTTCCAATCTTTGGGAATCTCGACGACACAAAAGAGAGGTTGAACAGGCTAGTAATAGGGGTTGCAACAATTTTGGCAGATAATTTTAGAAAGAAAGGGTCCAGATTGTCTAGTCCGGATGATTTGTAGGGGTCCAGATTTTTCAGCTCTTTCAGGACATCAGCTGACTGGATTTTGGAGAAGGAGACATGGGGAAGGCTTGGGCGAGTTGCTGTGGGGAGTGCAGTGCTATTAACCGGGGTAGGGGTAGCCAGGTGGAAAGCATGGTCAGCCGTAGAAAAATGCATATTGAAATTCTCAATTCTCAATTTTGACAGCGTTTGACAGTGATGAGTGGGGGTCGTTTGACCGCTGACCCATTACGGATGCAGGCAATGAGGCAGTGATCGCTGACATCTTGGTTGAAAACAGCAGAGGTGTATTTAGAGGGCAAGTTGGTTAGGATGATATCTATGAGGATGCCCGTGTTTACGGCTTTGGGGTGGTACCTGGTAGGTTCATTGATAATTTGTGTGAGATTGAGGGCATCAAGCTTAGATTGTAGGATGGCTGGGGTGTTAAGCATGATTCAGTTTAGGTCGCCTAGCAGCATGAGCTCTGAAGATATATGGGGGGCAATAAGTTCATGGTGTCCAGAGCACAGCTGGGGGCAGAGGGTGGTCTATAGCAGGCGGCAACAGGGAGAGACTTGTTTTTAGAGAGGTGGATTTTTAAAAGTAGAAGTTAAAATTGTTTGGGTACAAACCTGGATAGTAGGACAGAACTCTGCAGGCTATCTTTGCAGTAGATTGCAAAACCGCCCCCTTTGGCCGTTCTATCTTGTCTGAAAATGTTGTAGTTTGGGATGGAGGTTTCAGAATCTTCCTAAACCAGGATTCAGACACGGCTAGAACATCCGGGTTGGCAGAGTGTGCTAAAGCAGTGAATAAAACAAACTTAGGGAGGAGGCCTCTAATGTTAACATTCATGAAACCAAGGCTATTACGGTTACAGAAGTTATCAAAAGAGTGCGCCTGGGCAATAGCAGTGGAGCCAGGCACTGCTGGGGCTGGATTCACCTCTACATCACCAGAGGAACAGAGGAGGAGTACGATAAGGGTACAGCTAAAAGCTTTGAGAATTGATCGTCTAGAACATCTGGAACAGAGAGTAAAAGGAGGTTTCTGGGGGCGATAAAATAGCTTCAAGGTATAATGTACAGACAAAGGTATGGTAGGATGTGAATACAGTGAAGGTAAACCTAGGTATTGAGTGATGATGAGAGAGATATTGTCTCTAGAAACATCATTGAAACCAGGTGATGTCATTGCATGTGTGGGTGGTGGAACTGAAAGGTTGGATAAGGTATTATGAGCAGGGCTAGAGGCTCTACAGTGAAATAAGCCAATAAACACTAACCAGAACAGCAATGGACAAGGCATATTGACATTAAGGAGAGGCATGTTTAGTCGAGTGATCATAAGGGTCCAGTGAGTAGTGAGGTTGGTTGGGGTAACGGCGATTCAGACAGCTAGCCGGGCCATCGGTGGCAAGCTAGCATAGGATGGAGGTCTGTTATTAGCCACCTCGTGTGTTTCCGTCGGTATATTAGTGGGGTTCCGTGTGGTAGAGGGGATCAATCCAATTGGCAAATTAGATACAGTTATAGTGACCCAAGAAAAATAGTCCAATAGACCTATTCAGATAGCAGCCGATAAGACAGCTAACGATTAGCGGGCCGCAGATGGGCGTTCAGGTAACATCGCGACGGAGGGGCAAGTTAGATAACTCCCTCGGGCAGATAACGTCGGTAGTCCAGTTGTGAAGGCCTGGTGGGGCTCCGCATTGGCAGTAAAACAGGTCCGGATAGGTGATTGTAGCCCAGGAGTGGCTGATGGAACTCTTCAGCTGGCTAGCTCCGGAATAATTTATGTTTGCTCCGGAATCGACGTAAGCCAAAAGTCACACGGATAGCAGATAGCTATCTGCGATATCTGGTTGTAAATGTCCAGAGCTTTCGGTTGAAATCCGAGGATATGGAGAGAAAAATAGGTCAGGTACGTTCTGGTCTGAGTCGCGTTGTACAAAACTGGCGATAGCTTTTCGAGCTAAAGCATAGCTGATGACCACAAACCGTTGTTAGTTGAATAGTAACGTTAGCCAGTAAACTGGCTAGCTTCTGGTTAGCTTCTGGCTAGCTTCTGGCTAGCTTCTGGTTAGCTTCTGGTTAGCTTCTGGCTAGCTTCTGGTTAGCTTCTGGTTAGCTTATGGCTAGCTTCTGGTTAGCTTCTGGTTAGCTTCTGGCTAGCTTCTGGCTAGCTTCTGGTTAGCTTCTGGTTAGCTTCTGGCTAGCTTCTATTGTGGATTTCAGATTTGAGGTAAATAATACTTTCTTTTTATTTTTTTTATTTGGTGAGGCAGGTTGCAGGAGAGTGTTTTGAAGTTGATTTTTGGAAAATAAAATAGATTAAAGAAATGCGAAGAAAGATGTAAATATATATATATATATACATGGGACACGACAAGACGAGGACAATGTACGTCTGACTGCTATGCCATCTTGGAAGATGTTGTGTGTGCATATGTGTGCCTATGTGAATGGTTGTGTGTGTGTGTGTGATGATTGACGTACAGACTACACACTGAATGCCTACAAAATGTACAGTTATGGCTCAATGCTATATTGAAACATATGTCCTATGTATATTGTGTCATTGAACGTTGGTCACCTCATATTCCAGCCTGGTCTCATAGACTAGATGTAACATAGTAAATATACATCTGGGACACTCAAATTACTATGATATGTTATGTTTTGTATGGCTACATAAGACAGATGGTTACTTAAGGCAGAAACTAAAGTAGGGTGTTGGGATTATGAGTTTGAATTCATCATGGATAACATTATACTGCTTACTACTTTTGAGCTACTTTGCAACTTATTAGCATGTTAGCTAAACCTTACCCTAGCCCTAACCTTATCCCTTATAGCTAACCCTTACCCTAGCCCTAACCTTATCCCTTATAGCTATCCCTTACCCTAGCCCTAACCTTATCCCTTATAGCTAACCCTTACCCTAGCCCTAACCTTATCCCTTATAGATATCCCTTACCCTAGCTCTAACCTTATCCCTTATAGCTAACCCTTACCCTAGCCCTAACCTTATCCCTTATAGCTAACCCTTACCCTAGCCCTAACCTTATCCCTTATAGCTAACCCTTACCCTAGCCCTAATCTTATCCCTTATAGCTAACCCTTACCCTAGCCCTAACCTTATCCCTTATAGCTAAACCTTACCCTAGCCCTAACCTTATCCCTTATAGATAACCCTTACCGTAACCCTTTAACTTTACTCCTTAACTGTAACCCCTATCCTTAACCCCTAACCTTAATCCATATCCTAACAAATTGTATATTTTGCAAATCTGTCACATTTTGCAACATAAAATACGAATTGTAATTTGTAACATATCATATGAAATGGGTCATGGACATCCACAAATTAATACATACCGTACCGAAACGTTGATTGAATTTGGAGCAGGTTGAAACATTTGGAAGCTCACGGTGTGGCCGAGAGACACAATCCAATGGAAAAACGGACATTAATGATCCTGTCATCAAAAGCCCCAAAGCAACAGGAGGTACTCAAGGAATGATTCATTTGACTTTTCTAGTAAATACCCTCTGGGTATTTCTGCTACTGAGCGGTAGCCTATAGAGGCCTTTTGTGGACTGCTTTCATGTTGTGAAAATACAGATGGGGAAATGAAGACAAAGAGGGACTGAACAGATAGAGAGAGAGAAACATGTTAGACACAGCAAGAGGGTGAGACAGGCACAACAGATCACCTCTCCCTGTCCCTATGATTGGTCGTGAGCTGAATCCTAATTATCCTACTGACTGGTCTACACCATCTCATCGACAACAGAGTGGATCCATCTAGTTACTATGGCTACACAGGAACCATCACCACATAGGAACGAACACATCCCATTTTCACATCGACGGCGCTGTAGTGGAGCGGGTCGAGAGTTTCAAATTCCTTTGTGTCCACATCCCCAACAAACTATCATGGTGCAAACACACCAAAACAGTCGTGAAGAGAGAACAACGACACCTTTTCCCCCTCAGGAGACTGAAAAGATTTGGCATGGGTCCCCAGATCCTCAAAAAGTTCTACAGTTGCACCATCGAGAGCATCCTGGCTGGTTGCCTCACCGCCTGGTATGGCAACTGCTCGGCATCCGACCATAAGGCGCTACAGAGGGTAGTGCGTACGGCCCAGTTCATCACTGGGGCCAAGCTTCGTGCCATCCAGTACCTAAATACTAGGCAGTGTCAGAGGAAGGCCCAAAATAATTGTCAAAGACTCCAGTCACCCAATTCATAGACTGTTCTCTCTGCCACCACACGAAAAGCGGCTCCAGAGCACTAAATCTCGGTCCAAAAGACCCCTTAACAGCTACTACCCCCAAGCCATAAGACTGCTGAACAATTAATCAAATGGCCACCCAGACTCTATTTACATTGACACCCCCCCCCCCCCCCCCCCCCCCCGTTTTTACACTGCTGCTACTCGCTGTTTATTATCTATGCAGTCACTTTACCCCTACCTACATTAAATATTACCTCGACTAACCTGTACCACCGGGGGTGGCAGGTAGCCTAGTGGTTGACGGCCTAGGGACAGTGGGTTTACTGCCTTGTACAGGGGCAGAGCGACAGATTTGTACCTTGTCAGCTCGGGGATTTGATCTTGCAACCTTTCGGTTACTAGTCCAACGCTCTAAAAACTAGGCTACGCTTTTAACACTGAGAGCTGTTAGGTCTACACTGTACAAGCTATGGGGAGATATTATGGACTTCACTGTTCTACCTCTATCTTTCATCATCTCTCTCACACACACACACATCTTTCTCTGTGACATGTGACAACACTTCACAGCTGTCTCAAAGGCCCTTTCTACGTAGAGATGATTTGCACAGTGGCTGTCACACACCAGGATGTATGGACGGGACACACTCCCAAAACACATGGGAAAATGTCGCTGCTGCCACATTATCTGTCACACTACAATTACAAACATATGGCGAGGATATGAGGCGCGACTTTCACTGAAATAAGTCTCTGAAAATCTTGCTAAATACATCAGGATGACAGAGTTTATTAATGTACAGTATTGTGTGAGTGGGAAGTTTTTGACAATACGAGATCTGAGAGTAGAAACTCAAAAGTAGCATAATAGTGAAATACATGTTGGTTTTTTCCGCCACTTCCTGAATCACACTGAAATGGAATTGTTGCACAGAACCACCTGTAGGTAGACATAGATCTATCCTCTCAACTAAAAGACTTACCAACTTTAGGGACCCTATGACAAAACCAACTACTTCTCTGGCTTATTGACCCTCATTGGTCAATTAATTAGCCAATAGCGCATGCTCTTACTTCAGTATTAAGGTCCCTTTGGCTGTGACCTGCAGCACCCTCTTGCAACGTAGCAGTCTATACACTAACATCCCTCATCAGGGTGGCCAAGAGGCCCCTCAAGTTCTATCTCAACGAACATCCCCTTAATGCTCCACCCAGCAACAATTGTATTGTGGACTTGGCTGAACTGGTACTAACCTCCAACTATTTTCTCTTCAGAGGAGTTTTTTTTCCTCCAGACCAAAGGGACAGCGATGGGGAGCACTATGGCTCCTAATTATACTAACCTATATCTACCAATGTTTTGTAAAAAACAGGTGATGCTGAATCCAGACCTTAACTCTTTTCTTTGTAGATATTTGGATGACATTTTCGTGATCTATACAGGAACCCAGGAATAACTTTTGGAATTCCTTCTAAACTCTATGAATGAACACCTTTGTTTCACCGTTAACTGATTAGTGATAGGTCATAGTTTTCTCCATGTGTTGGTCAATAAGCACAAAACATCCCTCTCTACAGATCTCTATAGGAAACCTATGGACAGGAATACTCTCCTTAGAGGTGACAGCTTTCATCCACGTCCACTTATTAAAACTCTCCCTATAAGTCAATTCAGTCGCATCAGAAGAATATGCAGCTTTGATGCGTCTTACCAGAAACAGACCGCGGACTTCACACAAAAGTTTGATGAAAGGGGGAACAAAGACAATTGGGTAAAACATGCCCAGTGATCATTTTGAAGGTTTAACCCAGTTGGAAAGCCTTCAACCAAAAGTCAAAGAAATAGCCTTTAAGGACATTATCAGGAAGCACTGGCACATTATTGATACTAACCCACAATTGAAACCCATTTTTAAATATCCCCCGTGTATAGTCTTTAGAAGAACCACAAATGTAAGAGACCATTGTGGTTAAATCTGATTATCCACCAGAGAAAAGGGAAACTTTCTTGAGCAAGGTTCCGGAAGGCATTGCTCAATGCAATACGTACGAATGCAACTAATTTACCTACAAGAAGATTTAAGATCAAGGGCCTGATTACCTGCCTGTCCACCGATCTTATTTACATGTTGAAATGTCCTTGTGGTCTGTTTTACATATGGAGAACCCATAGAAGACTTCAGACCCAAATGAGTGAGCACAAATAAGAGAAATGCACCGCAGCAATATACAAGTGAGACAAAAAAAAAAATCTGGTTGCTATTCTCTGAGATACATTGGAATAGAAATGGTGAAAATGTCATGCAGGGGAGGGGACATTGAGAGGAAACGTCTTCAAAGGGAATATTTTGGGATCTAGTGAACACACTGTCTCCTCTTGGCCATAACTAGGAGTTCGACTTGAAACCGTTTTTATAGTTTCAAAATGTCCAAATTATTACTTTATTTTCATATGAATTTAATATTGTACAGTTGAAGTTGAAGGGTTACATACACTTAGGTTGGAGTCATTAAAACTCGTTTCTCAACCACTCCACAAATTTCTTGTTAACAAACTATAGTTTTGGCAAGTCGGTTACGTCATCTACTTTGTGCAGGACACAAGTAGTTTTTCCAACAATTGTTTGCAGACAGATTATTTCACTTATAATTCACTGTATCACAATTCCAGTGGGTCAGAAGTTTACATACACTAAGTTGACTGTACCTTTACACAGCTTGGAAAATTCCCCAAAATTATGTTGTGGCTTTAGAAGCTTCTGATAGGCCAACTGACATCATTTGAATCAATTGGAGGTGTACCTGTGGATGCATTTCAAGGACTACCTTCAAAATCAGTGTCTCTTTGCTTGACATCATGGGAAAATCTAAAGAAATCAGCCAAGACCTCAGAATAAAAATTGTAGACCTCCACAAGTCTGGTTCATCCTTGGGAGCAATTTCCAAACGCCTGAAGGTACCACGTTTATCTGTACAAACAATAGTACGCAAGTATAAACACCATGGGACCATGCAGTCTCCTAGCACTTTGAGTTTGAAAGGATACAATGACAATGAGGGTGAGGGTGAAGTCCAGAATGTCAGCTTTAATTTGAGGGTATTTGCATACATATCGGATGAACAGTTTAGAAATTATAGAAGCTTTTGTACATAGACCCCCCCCCCCCCCCCCCCCCCATTTTCAGGCATCAAAAAACACTGGACAGTTTAACATAATGTAGAATAAAGTAGTCATTGTTAATATTTGGTCGCATATCCTTTGCATGCAATGACTTCTTCAAGTCAGTGATACATCGACATCACCAGACGCTGGGTATCTTCCCTGGTGATGCTCTGCCAGGCCTGTACTGCAGCCATCTTCAGTTCCTGCTTGTTTCGGGGACTTATTGCCTTCAGTCTCCTCTTTAGCATGTAAAATGCATGTTCAATTGGATTCAGATCCGGTGATTGACTCGGCCAGTCAAGGTTTATACACTTTTTGGCCATCAAAACCGCCTTCGTTGTTCTAGAATTATGTTTAGGGTCAGTGTCTTGTTGCATGATGAAGTGCCGTCCAATGAGTTGGGTGGCATTTGGTTTTGTCTGAGCAGATAAAATATTTCTGTAGACTTCAGAATTCATTGTTCTACTTCTGTCTGCAGTCACATCATCGATGCAGACCAGTGAGCCTGTTCCATGGGCAAGCCATACAGGCCCAAGCCATAACACCCCCTCTACCATGTTTCACGGATTAGGTGGTATGCTTTGGATCATGAGCATGTCTTTTTTTCTCTCAACACTTTCCTCATTGACCTTGACACATCTACACCTGCATCCAGGAGAGTGTTTCTGATCTGTTGGACTGTTGTCAGGGGGGTTTTCTTCACCATAGAGAGTATTCTCCGGTCATCCACTACAGTGATCTTCCTTAGTCTACCGGGTCTTTTGACATAATTTGAGTTCACCGGTTGTTTTTTTCTTGTTAATGATAAACCAAACTGTTGACTTGGGCGTGCCCAGGGTTTTTGCAATGTTCCCGATTGATTGATTTTCATTTCTGAGCCTTATGGACGGCCATCTTCATTTGCATCGACACTGCTGTCTTCCTCATGTTGCCACACCACAACGACAACCTCCAAAGGCAATAGCAAAGTCTAGAATCAATACTATTCATCAACAGCTCTCCTGCATTCACAAACGAAAACACCTGCCTAACGACACACATCTGTGAAGCCAATTCAACAAATACTTGTAGTAACATGTACAAAAGGTGCTGTCATTTCTAAACGGATCATCCAATATGTATGAAAATACCCTCAAATTAAAGCTGACAGTCTGGACTTCACCCTCATTGTCATTGTATCCTTTCAAACTCAAAGTGCTAGAGTATAGAACCAAAATGGTCACTGTCCAATGAATAATGGTGCTCACTGTGTGTGTATATATATATATATTTATATATTACAGTAAATATTGATCACATTCCTTGTGTGTGATCATATATTTTGATACATTAAATATTAATATTGAATATCTTATATATTTTTGTACCTCCTTTTTCAGGAAGTGATGTCACTGAGTACTACCCCTATATATAGGACCTTCCACCCCCACCTGGGATATGGATGAAGACCTAATGGTGGAAACATTGTGATAATTAAATATCACCTGGGAGCATGAGTAGCAGTTTGCTGTGTTTTCCGTTCTGTTTTCCCAGTCGATAAAGTAGCCCCATGCAGTCTAATAAAGGAGGAGGATGAAGTTGTCTGTAGACATTGATTTAGGGTCAGTTTTGACATTTTCCATTACAGTGCCTTGCAAAGGTATTCATCACCCTTGCCGTTGTTTCCATTTTGTTGCGTTACAACCTGCAATTTAAATGGATTAGAATGTGGATTTCATGTAATGGACAGACACAAAATAGTCCAAATTGACGAAGTGAAATGAAAAAAATAACTTGTTTCGAAACATTCTAGAAAATAAAAAAAGGAAAAGTTGTATATGTATTCACCCCCTTTGTATATGTATTCACCCCCTTTGTATATGTATTCACCCCCTTTGTATATGTATTCACCCCCTTTGTATATGTATTCACCCCCTTTGTATATGTATTCACCCCCTTTGTATATGTATTCACCCCCTTTGCTATGAAGCCCCTAAATAAGATCTGGTGCAACCAATTACCTTCAGAAGTCACATAATTAGTTAAATAAAGTCCACCTGTGTGCAATCTAAGTGTCACATGATCTGAATAAATATATACAGTGGGGAGAACAAGTATTTGATACACAGCCGATTTTACAGGTTTTCCTACTTACAAAGCATGTCTGTAATTTTTATCAAAGGTACACTTCAACTGTGAGAGACGGAATCTAAATCAAAAATCCAGAAAATCACATTGTATGATTTTTAAGTAATTAATTTGCATTTTATTGCATGACATAAGTATTTGATCACCTACCAACCAGTAAGAATTCCGGCTTTCACAGACCTGTTAGTTTTTCTTTTTAACTTTTTAAGAAGCCCTCCTGTTCTCCACTCATTACCTGTATTAACTGCACCTGTTTGAACTTGTTAACTGTATAAAAGACACCTGTCCACACACTCAATCAAACAGACTCCAACCTCTCCACAATGGTCAAGAACAGAGAGCTGTGTAAGGACATCAGGGATAAAATTGTAGACCTACACAAGGCTGGGAAGGGCTACAGGACAATAGGCAAGCAGCTTGGTGAGAAGGCAACAACTGTTGGAGCAATTATTAGAAAATGGAAGAAATTCAAGATGACGGTCAATCACCCTCGGTCTGGGGCTCCATGCAATATCTCATCTCGTGGGGCATCAATGATCATGAGGAAGGTGAGGGATCAGCCCAGAACTACACGGCAGGACCTGGTCAATGACCTGAAGAGAGCTGGGACCAGGGTCTCAAAGAAAACCATTAGTAACACGTATGATCTCTGTAATTGCAAACAAAAGTTTCTGTACCAAATATTAAGTTCTGCTTTTCTGATGTATCAAATACTTATGTCATGCAATAAAATTAAAATGAATTTCTTAAAAATCATACAATGTGATTTTCTGGATTTTTGTTTTAGATTCCATCTCTCACAGTTGAAGAGTACCTATGATAAAAAATTACAGACCTCTACATGCTTTGTAAGTAGGAAAACCTGTACAATTGGCAGTGTGTCAAATACTTGTTCTCCCCACTGTATATACACCTGTTCTGAAAGGCCCCAGAGTCTGCAACACCACTAAGCAAGGGGCACCACCAAGCAAGCGGCACCATGAAGACCAGGGAACTCTCAAAACAGGTCAAGGATAAAGATGTGGAGAAGTACAGATCATTGTTGGGTTATAAAAAAATATCAGAATATTTGAACATCCCACGGAGCACCATTAAATCCATTATATGGCCCCATAGCAAACCTGCCAAGAGAGGGCCGTCCAACTAACCTCACAGACCAGGCAATGAGGGCATTAATCAGAGAGACAACAAAGAGACCAAAGATAACCCTGAAGGAGCTGCAAAGCTCTATAGAGGAGATTGGAGTATCTGTCCATAGACCACTTTAAGCCGTACATTCCACAGAGCTGGGCTTTACAGAAGAGTGTCGAGAAAAAAGCCATTGCTTCAAGAAAAAAATAAACAAACACGTCTGATGTTCACCAAAAGGCATGTGGGTGCCTCCCCAAACATATGGAAGAAGGTACTCTGGTCAAATGAGACTAAAATGTAGCTTTTTGGCCATCAAGGAAAATGCTATGTCTGGTGCAAAAAAATAAACAAAGAGACTTCACCTCAAGAATACCATCATGCTGTGGGGATGTTTTTCATCGTCAGGGATTGGGAGGAATGATGGATGGAATTGAAGGAATGATGGATGGCGCTAAATACAGGGAAATTCTTGAGGGAAACCTGTTTCAGTCTTCCAGAGATTTGAGACTGGGACGGAGGTTCGCCTTCCAGCAGGACAATGGCCCTAAGCATACTGCTAAAGCAACACTTGAGTGGTTTAAGAGGAAACATTTAAATGTCGTGGAATGGCCTAGTCAAAGCCCAGACCTCAATCCAATTGAGAATCTGTGATATGACTTAAAGATTGCTGTACACCAGAGGAACCCATCCAACTTGAAGGAGCTGGAGCAGTTTTGCCTTGTAGAATGGGCCATACCAGAGACATACCTCAAGAGACTTGCAGCTGTAATTGCTGTAAAAGCTGGCTCTACAAAGTATTGACTTTGGGGGGGTGAATAGTTATGCACGCTCAAGTTTTCTGTTTTTTTGTCCTATTTCTTGTTTGTTTCACTACCGACCTGTTGCACTCACATCTGTATCCATTAAGTGCTTTTAAAGGATGGTCATGGCTCACATCAACAGCATCATTCCAGAAACTATAGACCCACTCCAATTCGCATAGCGCCCCAACAGATCCACAGATGATGCAGTCTCTATTGCACTCCACACTGCTCTTTCCCTCATGGACAAAAGGATCACCTACATGAGAATGCTGTTCTTTGACTACAGCTCAGCGTTCAGCACCATAGTGCCCTCAAAGCTCTTCACTAAGCTAAAGACCCTGGGACTAAACACCTGCCTCTGCAACTGGATCCTGTAATTCATGACGGGCCGCCCCCAGGTATTAAGGGTAGGCAACAACCTATCTACCACACTGATCCTGAACACAGGGGGCCCTCGGGTGCGTTCTCAGTCCCCTCCTGTTTTTAGAGACAAATTTCTTGCCATCCAGGACCTCAATACCAGGTGGTGTCAGAGGATTTAATTTGGATCTCTTTTAGTCCCCATTTGGACAAATCTTCCAAGAGTCCTTAAACATTAAAATACAATTTATAATACAAACACATTTTCACATATAACACACTATTACAAACATGCACAATATACTATCATAATAACCCAATAATTGTCTACTATTGTCCCACAACATTTCTATGTATTATATTTAAATCGTTTAAATGTATATATTGAAAGGTTTCTAGTCAGTTAATTTATTCCTTTTCTTTATTGCTCTAAATCAACATTTTCTTGTTTCTCTTTTCTGTCTGGACAACACATAGATGGTGGACAATCTATTCCTCGTATTCACTGTCTGTCTGGACAACACATAGATGGTGGACAATCTATTCCTCGTATTCACTGTCTGTCTGGACAACACATAGATGGTGGACAATCTATTCCTCGTATTCACTGTCTGTCTGGACAACACATAGATGGTGGACAATCTATTCCTCGTATTCACTGTCTGTCTGGACAACACATAGATGGTGGACAATCTATTCCTCGTATTCACTGTCTGTCTGGACAACACATAGATGGTGGACAATCTATTCCTCGTATTCACTGTCTGTCTGGACAACACATAGATGGTGGACAATCTATTCCTCGTATTCACTGTCTGTCTGGACAACACATAGATGGTGGACAATCTATTCCTCGTATTCACTGTCTGTCTGGACAACACATAGATGGTGGACAATCTATTCCTCGTATTCACTGTCTGTCTGGACAACACATAGATGGTGGACAATCTATTCCTCGTATTCACTGTCTGTCTGGACAACACATAGATGGTGGACAATCTATTCCTCGTATTCACTGTCTGTCTGGACAACACATAGATGGTGGACAATCTATTCCTCGTATTCACTGAATGTCTGTCTCTTACCAACTGAATACTGTTCTGTCTGGATAACACATAGATGGTGGACAATCTATTCCTCGTATTCACTGAATGTCTGTCTCTTACCAACTGAATACCGTTGTGTCTGGATAACACATAGATGGTGGACAATCTATTCCTCGTATTCACTGAATGTCTGTCTCTTACCAACTGAATACCGTTGTGTCTGGATAACACATAGATGGTGGACAATCTATTCCTCGTATTCACTGAATGTCTGTCTCTTACCAACTGAATACTGTTCTGTCTGGATAACACATAGATGGTGGACAATCTATTCCTCGTATTCACTGAATGTCTGTCTCTTACCAACTGAATACTGTTCTGTCTGGATAACACATAGATGGTGGACAATCTATTCCTCGTATTCACTGAATGTCTGTCTCTTACCAACTGAATACTGTTCTGTCTGGATAACACATAGATGGTGGACAATCTATTCCTCGTATTCACTGAATGTCTGTCTCTTACCAACTGAATACTGTTCTGTCTGGATAACACATAGATGGTGGACAATCTATTCCTCGTATTCACTGAATGTCTGTCTCTTACCAACTGAATACCGTTGTGTCTGGATAACACATAGATGGTGGACAATCTATTCCTCGTATTCACTGAATGTCTGTCTCTTACCAACTGAATACCGTTGTGTCTGGATAACACATAGATGGTGGACAATCTATTCCTCGTATTCACTGAATGTCTGTCTCTTACCAACTGAATACCGTTGTGTCTGGATAACACATAGATGGTGGACAATCTATTCCTCGTATTCACTGAATGTCTGTCTCTTACCAACTGAATACCGTTCTGTCTGGATAACACATAGATGGTGGACAATCTATTCCTCGTATTCACTGAATGTCTGTCTCTTACCAACTGAATACTGTTCTGTCTGGATAACACATAGATGGTGGACAATCTATTCCTCGTATTCACTGAATGTCTCTTACCAACTGAATACCGTTGTGAACTTGGCCGTTTTAAATGATGTATATTATGAAATAAAATAAGCATGTTTTTTTTTTATTATCTTGTTGATTCTTGTTGCTTTGTTCTGTGTATTCTGCAGCCTCCTAACTTCACTTGATGATGCTTTTCCCCAGACCACAGAACAGTATTTGCATTGCCCACCTTTATTTACGCTGCTATTACCTGTGGTCATTTTACCACTACCTACATGTACATGTTACCTCAATTACCTTGACTAACCTGTACCCCTGCACATTGACTCGGTAGCAGGACCACCTGTATATATATATATATATGCCTCATTATTGTTATTGTACTTTAGTTTATTTGGCAAATATTTTCTCGCTCCGCGATGTTCATTAAGGACTTGTAAGTAAGCATTTCACAATAAGGTATTTGTATTTGGTGCATATGACAAAATCAAATTTGATTTGTTTTGTCTGAGATAGCTGGTTGAAGTCCGGACTGAGGTGAGAGAACTTAAGGAGGAGAGAGGGGAACACATGGCAAAGCTAACAGAGGAACAAACAGCCCAGCTAACAGCACTGAACGAGGAGAAGAACACATGGCAAAGCTAACAGAGGAACAAACAGCCCAGTTAACAGAACTGAAGGAGGAGGTGAGACAGCTGAGGTGTGACAGAGACTAGGTCACTCCCCCAGAGAACCCAACAGACCCCACCCCCTCCCAATAGCCCTCCTGGCAACTCCCACACTTTCTACTCCACTGAGGACACACAAAAGCCAGAGATTGTGCTCCTCATTGTCTCAAATGGGAAATACATTCAAGATAATACAATTAAGAGAATAAACTCCCAAACACAAAGTGGTTCAAATCTGGTGCCCAAACACTAGAAGTGCCCTGGAGCTGTTGTCAGAATACAGACTAGGCTCCCACAGCCACATCATAATTTTCATGGGCACAAACAACCTGAGGGCCCATCAGGAAAGATTGGTCACAGCACTCAAGGGAGTGATTGAAGAAGCTTCTTCCACTTTCCACAAGTGGTTATCTCCACCCTGCCATAACGAAAAAACGTTCACCCTGCCACCATACAGTGGGTGAATGCATTTCCCAGGATGTCTACCTGGCCCACCAATCCACCATGGACTGAACAGCCTTTATGACTAGGTCCACCTCTCCAAGGAAGCATTCTCATCTTTTGTCAGGACCCTGAAGTACATCACTTTTAATCACAGCGCTAACAGCTCACACAGGAGAAGCAGAGCAACAGACACTCTCCTGGATCTGTGAGACTGTCTCCTGAAGGACCTGCACCGAGAGGCCCTGCACCCAGACTAGCAAAACACCCTCCTGGACCTGTGAGACTGTCTCCCGAAGGACCTGCACCGAGAGGCCCTGCACCGAGAGGCCCTGTGCCCAGACTAGCAAAACACCCTCCTGGACCTGTGAGACTGCCTCCTGAAGGACCTGCACCGAGAGGCCCTGCACCAAGAGGCCCTACACCCAGACCAGCAAAACACCCTCCTGGACCTGTGAGACTGCCTCCCGAAGGACCTGCACCGAGAGGCCCTGCACCGAGAGAACCCACACCCAGACCACAGCATCAACAGCCACATCTCCACTTATACCCCAACCAGCCGAGACCCCCCCAAAACAAATCCTAGCCACACCCTATATAGGCCCACCCATATCAGACCTATGCCCCTTCTACACCCCCCCCCCGACCCCCTTCTACCCCCCCCCGACCCTTTGATGTAATTGTTTTTTTTCACCATTAATTTACCCACAATACCCCATATTATCAAAGCAAGAACAGTTTTTTTTTTTTACATTTTTGCTAATAATAAAAATAACCAAAATATGGAAATATAACATTTACATAACTATTCGGACACGTTATTCAGTACTTTGTTGAAGCACCTTCCACAGCAGTTACAGTCTCAAGTTTACTTGAGTATGACTCTACAAGCATAGAATATCTGTATTCTGGGAGTTTCTCTCATTCTTCTCTGTAGATCCTCTCAAGCTCTGTCAGGTTGGATGGGGAGCGTCGCTGCACAGCTATTTTCAGGTCTCTCCAGAGATGTTCGATCTGGTTCAAGTCCGGGCTCTGGCTGGGCCACTCAAGGACATTCAGAGACTTGTCCCGAAGCCACTCCTGTGTTGTCTTGGCTGTGTATTTAGGGTCGTTGTCCGGTTGGAAGTTGAACCGTTGCCCCAGTCTAAGGTTCCTGAGCCCTCTGGACCAGTTTTTCACTATGGATCTCGCTGTACTTTGCTCTATTCATCTTTACCTTGAACCTGACTAGTCTCCCAGTCCCTGCAGCTGAAAAACATCCCCACAGCATGATGCTGCCACCACCATGCTTCACCGTAGGAATTGTGACAGGTTTCCTCTAGACGTGACACTTGGCATTCAGGCCAAAGAATTCAATTTTGGTTTCATCAGACCAGCAAATCTTATTTCACATGGTCTGAGAGTCTTTAGGTGCCTTTTGGAAAACTCCAAGCTTGCTGTCATATGCCTTTTACTGAGGTGTGGCCACACTACCATAAAGGCCTGATTGGTGGAGTGCTGCAGAGATGGTTGTCCTTCTGGAAGTTTCTCCAACCTCCACAGAGGAACTCTGGAGCTTTGTCAGAGTGACCATCAGGTTCTTGGTCACCTCCCTAACTAAGGCCCTTCTCCCCTGATTGCTCGGTTTAGCCGGGTGGCCAGCTCTAGGAAGAGTCTTGGTGGTTCCAAACTTCGTCCATTTAAGAATGATGGAGGCCACTGTGTTCTTGCGGACATTCAATACTGTATAACTGTTTTCGTACCCTTCCCCAGATCTGTCCCAATTCCTTCGACCTTGAGGCTAGATTTTTGCTCGGACATGCACTATAGAAAGGTGTGTGCACTTCCAAATCATGTCCAATCAATTGAATTTACCACAGGTGGCTTCCAAACAAGTTGAAAAAACATTCCAATGATGATTTGATCCATGGAAACAGGATACAACTGAGCTACAATTCGTGTCTCATTTCAAAGGGTCTGAATACTGATGGAAATAAGCTGTTTCTACAAAAAAATGTCTAAAAACCTTTGTTTTATCATTGTGGATAGATTGGTGAGGATTTGTGTTTATTTTAATACATTTTAGAATAACTCTGTAATGTAAGACAATTTGGAAAAAGTCAAGGGGTCTGAATTCTTTCCAAAGGCACTGTACGCACAGGTCGTGAGCAGAGCAACAGGCCAAACCCCCAACAATACACCCACCCAAGCCACATATGCATCAGACGCTCATCATGCTCTGCTCAGACCTACTGTGACGTTCCCGGTCATAAACAACACTAGACACTATAGAACACCTAGCTTTTACTATCTCCTCCTGGAATATACAAGGTTTGAGGTCATCTGCCTTTGGCCTAAAGAGCAAGAACTCAGACTTCATCATAGAAATTGGAAATGCAGACATTGTCATCCTACAAGAAACATGTTATAGAAGAGACGGACCCACTTGCTACTCTCTAGGTTACAGAAAGCTGATCGTCCCATCCACCAAACTATAAGATTTGAAAAAGGCAAGAGACTCAGGGGGTATGCTAATTTGGTATAGAGCAGAACTAACCCACTCTATTAAATTAGTCACAACAGGAACAATTTACAGCTGGCTAAAAATAAATGAGGAAATTATCTCAACAGATAAAAATGTCCTCATGTGTCCTACCTATATCTCCCCAATAGAATCCCCATAACGATGACAGCTTATCCATCCTAGAGTAGGAGCTCAACCATTTCCAGGCCCAGGGACATGTACTATACTAGTCTGTCGCAACCTGAATGGCAGAAGTGAATAAGAACCTGACACTCTCAGCATACAGTGGGACAAACACCTATCTGGAGGTGACAGCATCCACTCCCAAATATGCCCCCCCCCCCATAAACACAACTGTGACAAAACAACCAGTAAAAATGGGTCGCAACTCCTGCAGCTCGGTCGCATAATGGGTCTGTACAGAGTCCATGGTCGGCGTCGACGGGACTCTTACGGTAGGTACACCTACAGCTCATCCCTTGGCAGTAGTACTGTAGACTACTTTATCACTGACCTCAGAATCTTTCAGAGCGTTCAGCCACTGACACCCCTATCAGATCACAGCAACATCTGTCTACTTGAACAGAGCAAAAGTCAATCATCAGGCATCAAAGCCAAAGAAACTAAATAAAAATAAAAAATGCTAGATGGAAAGTATGTTACGGTTTTCTTCCGTCGAAGGAGAGGAGGACCATAATGCAGCGTGGTTATCTTCATACATCTTTCATAAAGATAATAACGAACAATACAAAAACACTAAACGTAACATGAAAAACCAAAACAGCCCTATCTGGTGCAAACAAACACAGAGACAGGAACAATCACCCACGAAACACTCAAAGAATATGGCTGCCTAAATATGGTTCCCAATCAGAGACAACGATAAACACCTGCCTCTGATTGAGAACCACTACAGGCAACCATAGACTTTTCTAGACAACTATACTACACCACAATCCCGTAACCTACAAAAAAAACCAAGACAAAACACACCACATAAATAACCCATGTCACACCCTGGCCTGACCAAAATAATAAAGTAAACACAAAATACTAAGACCAGGGCGTGACAGAACCTTGGGGGGGGGGGGGGGGGGGCGGTTCTGTCACGCCCTGGTCTTAGTATTTTGTGGAAGGGGGGGGGGGGGTTCTGTCACGGTCTTAGTATTTTGTGTCGGCCGCACACCTAAACCCAATGGGGAGGGTCCGGGTGGGCATCTGTCCACGGTGGCGGTTCCGGCGCCACTCCAACAAAGTCTTAGTCTGCTTAATCCGCGTCCTTAGATTGGCGACCCTCGCCGCCAACCTTGGCCTAGTAACCCTAACCAAGGGCCCCACTGGACTGAGGGGCAGCTCCGGATTGAGGGACAGCTCGGGACTGAGGTAGCTCGGAGCTGAGGGGTAGCTCGGGACTGAGGGGTAGCTCGGGACTGAGGGATAGCTCGGGACTGAGGGATAGCTCGGGACTGAGGGGTAGCTCAAGACTGAGGGGTAGCTCAAGACTGAAGGGAAGCTCAAGACTGAAGGGAAGCTCAAGACTGAAGGGAAGCTCAGGACTGAGAGGAAGCTCAGGCAGGTTGATGGCTCTGGCAGATCCTGGCTGACTGGTGGCTCTGGCAGATCCTGGCTGACTAGCGGCTCTGGCAGATCCTGGCTGACTGGCGGCTCTGGCAGATCCTGGCTGACTGGCGGATCCTGGCTGAATGGCGGATCCTGGCTGAATGGCGGATCCTGGCTGAATGGCGGATCCTGGCTGAATGGCGGACTGGCGGCTCTGGCGGATCCTGGCAGACTGGCGGATCCTGGCTGACTGGCGGCTCTGGCTGCTCCATGCTGACTGGCGGCTCTGGCTGCTCCATGCAGACTGGCAGCTCTGGCTGCTCCATGCAGACTGGCGGCTCTGGCTGCTCCATGCAGACTGGCGGCTCTGGCTGCTCCATGCAGACTGGCGGCTCTGGCTGCTCCATGCAGACTGGCGGCTCTGGCTGCTCCATGCAGACTGGCGGCTCTGGCTGCTCCATGCAGACTGGCGGCTCTGGCTGCTCCATGCAGACTGGCGGCTCTGGCGGCTCCTTGCAGACTGGCAGCACTGGCGGCTCCTTGCAGACTGGCAGCTCTGGCGGCTCCTTGCAGACTGGCAGCTCTGGCGGCTCCTTGCAGACTGGCAGCTCTGGCGGCTCCTTGCAGACTGGCAGCTCTGGCAGCGCTGAACAGGCAGGAGACTCCGGCAGCGCTGTAGAGGAGGAAGGCTCTGACAGCGCTGGACAGGCGGGAGACTCCGGCAGCACTGGACAGGAGGAAGGCTCTGACAGCGCTGGACAGGCGGGAGACTCCGGCAGCGCTGGAGAGGAGGAAGGCTCTGGCAGCGCTGGACAGGCGAAGCGCACTGTAGGCCTGGTGCAGGGAGCTGCCACCGGAGGGCTGGTGCGTGGAGGTGGTACTGGATAGACCGGACCGTGCAGGCGCACTGGAGCTCTTGACCACCGAGCCTGCCCAACCTTACCTGGTTGAATGCTCCCGGTCACCCTGCCAGTGCGGCGAGGTGGAATAGCCCGCACTGGGCTATGCAGGCGAACCGGGGACACCGTGCGCAAGGCGGGTGCCATGTAAGCCGGCCCAAGGAGACGCACTGGGGACCAGATGCGTAGAGCCGGCTTCATGACACTTGGCTCGATGCTCACTCTAGCCCGGCCGATATGAGGACCTGGTATGTACCGCACCGGGCTATGCACCACACTGGAGACACCGTGCGCTCCACAGCATAACACGGTGCCTTTGTCTCTCTAGCCCCCCGGTAAGCACAGGAAGTTGGCGCAGGTCTCCTACCTGGCTTCGCCATACTCCCTGTGTGCCTCCCCCCAATACATTTTTGGGGCTGACTCTCGGGCTTCCATCCGCGTCGCTGTGCTGCCTCCTCATATCAGCGCTTCTCCGCCTTCGCCGCTTCCAGCTCTTCTTTAGGGCGGCGATATTCTCCTGTCTGAGACCAGGGTCCTTTACCATCCAAGATTTCCTCCCATGTCCAGAAATCTGGATTTCGCTGCTCCTGCTGCCGCTGCCTGTCACCACGCCGCTTGGTCCAGTTGTGGTGGGTGATTCTGTTATGGTTTTCTTCCGTCGAAGGAGAGGAGGACCAAAATGTAGCGTGGTTATCTTCATACATCTTTAATAAAGATAATAACGAACAATACAAAAACACTAAACGTAACGTGGAAAACCAAAACAGCCCTATCTGGTGCAAACAAACACAGAGACAGGAACAATCACCCACGAAACACTCAAAGAATATGGCTGCCTAAATATGGTTCCCAATCAGAGACAACGATAAACACCTGCCTCTGATTGAGAACCACTCCAGGCAACCATAGACTTTTCTAGACAACTATACTACACCACAATCCCATAACCTACAAAAAAAAACAAGACAAAACACACCACATAAATAACCCATGTCACACCCTGGCCTGACCAAAATAATAAAGAAAACACAAAATACTAAGACCAGGGCGTGACAAAGTAGTGTAGAAACCTACCAAAAAACAATTAGACAACAAAAAAATATATATATTTTAGACAACTTCTTGGACAAAACGTTTCACTGTAATAGTGAAGGTGTAAACCTGGCAGTAGAAAATCTAAACAGTATATTTGACCGCTCAGCTTCACTATCAAATTGAAAAATTTCAAGCAGACAACCAAAGAAAATGAACAACAATGACAAATGGTTTGATGAAGAATGTGAAACCCTAAGAAAGAAAAAGAGAAACCCATCCATCCAAAAACACAGAGTACCAGACAACCTGAGCCTTCGCCTTTCACTATGGCAAATCAATAAAACATTACAGAAATGCACTATGGGAAAAAAAGGAACAGCAAGTCAGAAATCTTCTCAATGCAATCGAAGAATTTATAGAATCTAACCACTTCTGTGAAAACAAACAACAACTCAGAGTTATCAGAGTTATCTTTCCAAAATGGAGATGTATGGATAAACCACTTCTCCAATGGTTTTGACTCTATTACAAAGAACAAACAGCAAAACCATGAACAGGATCAAATTGAGCACACAGAATACGTTACATTCTGTACCTTGGCCTAAACATCAGAGCCACAGGTAACTTCCACAAAGCTATGAACAATCTGAGACACAAGGTAGGAAGGAACTTCTAGGAACATAACATTTAACATACCAATTAGGATCTCGCTAAAATGTGTTGACTTAGTTATATTAGGGGGCGTTTAGTCGAATAGTTTTGAATCTGACCAAGTGTTAGTAGGAACACCAACAGAACAGTGACAGTACCATAACACTTTTAAAAAAGGAGCCGACAACTGACTTTCAAAGATGTCCCAAATGGATCAGTTAGCTATAAAACTTTTTTTTTAAAGGAGTAGTAAACCATGTTTGTTAAATGCAACCGTTATTATACCAATAACAAATAATAATATAACTAATTATGTTATAGAACCCGTTGCCCTTTATGGTTGTGAGGTCTGGAGTCCCGCTCACCAACCAATAATTCACAAAATGGGACAAGCACCAAATTGAGACTCTACATGCGGGTTTCTGCAAAACTAGCCTCAGTGTACAACGTAGAGACTAGTAGAGAGACACAGAATGCATGCAGAGTAGAATTAGGCCGACACCTGCTAATTATCAAAATCCAGAAAAGAGCCATTACATTCTACAACCACCTTAAAGGAAGCAATTCCCAAACCTTCCATAACAAAGCCATCACCTACAGAGAGATGAACCTAAAGAAGAGTCCTTTAAGCAAGCTGGTCCTGGGGCTCTGTTCACAAACACAAACAGACCCCACAGAGCCCCAGGACAGCAACACAATTAGACCCAAACAAATCATGAGAAAACAAAAAAGATAATTACTTGACACATTGGAAAGAATTAACAAAAGAACTGAAAAAACTATAATGCTGTTTGGCCCTAAACAGAGAGTACACAGTGGCAGAATACCTGACCACTGTGACTGTTTGTAGCCATTACGCTAGAGATGTGCGTAACACGATAAATTCTCAATTGAAAATCAGTACTTCCCGCTGCGCTTTGCTTTCTTCAAATTTTTCTCAAAACTGAAAAAGTACAACATGGCTACTAAGAGTGGAAAAGTTAAATAGAAATTCAATTACACTACACATTTGGATGAGATTATTGCAGAAATTGACCGGGAGAGTGACATAATCAATGAGGTGTTCAGCGCAGAATAAAGATTTTTTTTTTAAGAATACACTTTAATTAAGATCAGTAATTCAAATGTGTTTTTGCCTCTCATGCTAATGCATTTGTTTAAATGGTTGCATATTCATTTTAGATATTTTTCTTGGATTTATTCATATACATTATATAGACCTGACAATGTGTTAGTGTAATCTTTGTGTATGTTACGTTGATTATCACATGCTGTGGCTGTGGTTTTCTTATTGTCGATTGATTTTTCTCGTTTCCTTATCGTGATTGTGTGTAGTATATAGGTTTTTAGACGTGTTGTTATTGATGCTAAAATAAAGGTTCAATAAAATAAGTACTAGTATTCTTGATTTCTACATTTTTTTATATACTCAATAGTGTTAGAAAACATATGACCTCCAGGAGCCAATTCCAAAGAGACTACTCTCAAGTCCTCCGTCCCCCACTCATTCAAACGTCGGAACGGGTTCCTCCAGTCTGACCCCCCGGCCGTCTAGATGTGTGATGGTTCACACCTTCTATGTAGGGAAGCTAATGATCCATCATGTATAACATTCCTTGGAGTTTGTAAAATGTTTGCATTACCATAGGATGTCTGTATGTTCTCTATAGTTATGTACTTGGCCATTACCACATTTTTGCATTACCATAGAATGTCTGTATGTTCTCTATAGTTATGTACTTGGCCATGTATCAATATACCAATTTGGCCACTTGGGTACATCTGGGTAAACCCGTGAGGGACACCTACAAGACTTCAGACAGAATATTATGTAACACTCTCATTCTTGAACGTATGAGTCTGAAACTTTGAACACACACTGATGCCCTCTTGTGGTCAACATCTAAATTACACCCAGCTTCCTATGTTAATGTATGGCCTTACTTTTGCAATTCAATAATGATGCCACAAAAATAAAATAGAAAACACTTTATTTTCTTTAAAAAATATATTTTACCAGATCTATTGTGTTATATACTACTAAATTACAGGGTTTTTTTTACATTCACTTTCGCAGGAATTTCAGAGCCTTGTGGTAATTTTTCAAAACTCTAGACACAACTCAAAACAGTCATCACTTGTAACACAGGCTGTCCAATGTTCAAAACATTGCATTGTGCATTCATATCTTTAAAGAAACCTTGCACTGGCAGAGTCATTGGTTCAAATAACTCATTTGTCATGAAATACCATAGCAACATTAATTTATAATACCCACACACAAAATACTGATAGTTTCACTGTGTAGTTGTTCGTACAATCATTAAATATTGTACTACAAAATGTGTGATACATGTTTCATTATGGTACTACACAATAGTACATCACTGTAGAAGGACTAGTAGAGAGTATACTAAAGACACAGTGGAATCATTGAACAAAATCTGAAATGTATCGATGAAATACAATTAAATCACAACATAGGTTTCTTTGAATCAAAGCAAAAATAATTAGCTACAAAAAAAGAAAGAAAATACAGTTAAACGTCAACTGCAGTGTTCCTCACTTGGCTTACTGTAAAAAGCAAAACAAAGGATTGATTACTGTACTTCTATATTTCCATCAACCAGCAACTGGTATGCCAGCAGCATACCACCCTGCTGGCTTGCTTCTGAAGCTAAGCAGAGTTGGTCCTGGTCAGTCCCTGGATGGGAGACCAGATGCTGCTGGAAGTGGTGTTAGAGGTCCAGTAGGAGGCACTCTTTCCTCTGGTCTAAAGAAAATAGCCCAATGCCCCAGGGCAGTGATTCGGGACATCGCCTTGTGTAGGGCGCTGTCTTTCGGATGGGATGTTAAACGGGTGTCCTGACTCTCTGAGGTCATTAAAGATCCCATGGCACTTATCGTAAGAATAGGGGCGTTAACCCCAGTGTCCTGGCTAAATTAGCCAAACATCTTGGGTAGAATCTTCGGGCATGGCGAATCCAGGCCTGACACTGGTCTGCTGTGATGTCATTGCATGTGTCATCTATGGCCTGGAGAAGGGAGGCTTGTTCGTGAGGGCGCCTACCATATACCTTCCACCTCCATGGTAAATTGGAAAGTATGAGGGTAAGTACAGGGTGGTAAATTGTGGATGGGCCTGAATCCATGCTTGCACCATTTGAGCATGGTGGAACCTGACATTATCCCACACGATGACATAGGTCATGCCATCAGCTCTACAGACCTGATTTAGCTCATCAAAGAAGGTTACAAGGAGAGCTGCATTATATGATCCAATACGAGGCCTGCATCCCACCACACCATCTTCTGATATAGCCGCACACACGGTGACGTTGGCCCCACATTGTCCAGGTGCTTGGATGGTTGCTCGCTGACCAATGAAATTCCGACCTCTCCTCCTTGTCTTGGCCTTGTCTTGGCCAGGTTGAAGCTTGCCTCATCCAAAAAGAGGAATCTGTGACGATTTTCGTCAGCATCCAGCTCCATCACTCTCTAATAATACATTTTGGAAAGAGAGTCACTGACTATAATGATGTAGAATTTGGGGGGAATTTTTCACAACAGGCATCTTGAAACTGAACATTACCTGAATATACTCAGTCTAGTTGCTTCACTCTGTCAGCATTTCTTTCCAAAGGCACAGGGTATAGCTGTTTTAGAGACACCTGATGCCTATTCAGCATGCGTAGTCGGCTAACTTATGACTTCCACATTGTTGAACATGTTGTCATTGTCCAAGATGTGCTGCCGGATTTCTGTAAGGTTTTTTTATTTTAAACTTTATTTAACGAGGCAAGTCAGTTAAGAACCATTTCTTATTTTCAATGAGAAACAGGAACAGGAACAGAAACAGGAACTTGGTGTACCTTGTCAGCTCGGGGATTTGAACTTACAACCTTCCGGTTACTAGTCCAACGTTCTAACCACAAGGCTACCCTGCCGCCCCAGAACAGGCAGGTGAAGGTGAATATCATTTCTGGCCCACACCAAATTGACCACAGCCCGCTCTTATTGGTCAGTCAGAATTTTTCCTTTGCAAGGGAACATTACAGTAAGAACAGGGAACATTACAGTAAGAACAGGGAACATTACAGGGAACATTACAGTAAGAACAGGGAACATTACAGGGAACATTACAGTAAGAACAGGGAACATTACAGGGAACATTACAGTAAGAACAGGGAACATTACAGGGAACATTACAGTAAGAACAGGGAACATTACAGGGAACATAACAGTAAGAACAGGGAACATTACAGGGAACATTACAGTAAGAACAGGGAACATTACAGTAAGAACAGGGAACATTACAGTAAGAACAGGGAACATTACAGGGAACATTACAGTAAGAACAGGGAACATTACAGTAAGAACAGGGAACATTACAGTAAGAACAGGGAACATTAGAGGGAACATTACAGTAAGAACAGGGAACATTACAGGGAACATAACAGTAAGAACAGGGAACATTACAGGGAACATTACAGTAAGAACAGGGAACATTACAGTAAGAACAGGGAACATTACAGTAAGAACAGGGAACATTACAGGGAACATTACAGTAAGAACAGGGAACATTAAAGGGAACATTACAGCAAGAACAGGGAACATTACAGGGAACATTACAGTAAGAACAGGGAACATTACAGGGAACATTACAGGGAACATTACAGTAAGAACAGGGAACATTACAGGGAACATTACAGTAAGAACAGGGAACATTACAGGGAACATTACAGGGAACATTACAGTAAGAACAGGGAACATTACAGGGAACATTACAGTAAGAACAGGGAACATTACAGGGAACATTACAGTAAGAACAGGGAACATTACAGGGAACATTACAGTAAGAACAGGGAACATTACAGGGAACATTACAGTAAGAACAGGGAACATTAAAGGGAACATTACAGTAAGAACAGGGAACATTACAGGGAACATTACAGTAAGAACAGGGAACATTACAGGGAACATTACAGTAAGAACAGGGAACATTACAGGGAACATTACAGTAAGAACAGGGAACATTACAGGGAACATTACAGGGAACATTACAGTAAGAACAGGGAACATTACAGGGAACATTACAGTAAGAACAGGGAACATTACAGGGTACATTACAGTAAGAACAGGGAACATTACAGGGAACATAACAGTAAGAACAGGGAACATTACAGGGAACATTACAGTAAGAACAGGGAACATTACAGTAAGAACAGGGAACATTACAGGGAACATTACAGTAAGAACAGGGAACATTACAGGGAACATTACAGTAAGAACAGGGAACATTACAGGGAACATAACAGTAAGAACAGGGAACATTACAGGGAACATTACAGTAAGAACAGGGAACATTACAGGGAACATTACAGTAAGAACAGGGAACATTACAGTAAGAACACATTTAGTCACAACACCTCTCTCTACTCTGTGGTACACATTGGCATGCAGTATACAGTCATTTGACAATTGAGAGTAGCCTATTGTTTAGTGCATGCTGAAGACTTACCGGTTCTCATCGGAAAGTTCTGATGATTGAGGCCACGGTTAATCTTCTGAAGATTGGTTGAATCATTATAGCTGCCTCAGTCATTGTCATGCCATGATTAACGGCATGGTCTACAACTATTGCTTGGGTTTCATTGGACACTCTTTGCGGTTGCTGCCGCTGTCTTGGTCCGTGGCCTTGTCCTCTACCACATTCCCCCCACACCTCTCAAACGAGGCCCACGACCACCTCTCAGAAGGGGTGCTTGTCCTCTACCACGTTCCCCCACCCCTCTCAGACGAGGCCCACGACCACCTCTCAGAAGGGGTGCTTGTCCCCTGCCATTCCTTTGACCACCACATCTTCCTCGTCTTCCTCCCCCCACTACTTGACCTCTATTGTGACCTGGATCACCTGCCCGCTCCATGTTATCTCTATGTTGTTGTAGGTGGATACCACTCAGTCCACTATACGGCTCCATGTTATCTCTATGTTGTTGTAGGTGGATACCACTCAGTTCACTATACGGCTCCACTATACGGCTCCATGTTATCTCTATGTTGTTGTAGGTGGATACCACTCAGTTCACTATACAGCTCCACTATACGGCTCCATGTTATCTCTATGTTGTTGTAGGTGGATACCACTCAGTCCACTATACAGCTCCACTATACGGCTCCATGTTATCTCTATGTTGTTGTAGGTGGATACCACTCAGTCCACTATACAGCTCCACTATACGGCTCCATGTTATCTCTATGTTGTTGTAGGTGGATACCACTCAGTTCACTATACAGCTCCACTATACGGCTCCATGTTATCTCTATGTTGTTGTAGGTGGATACCACTCAGTCCACTATACAGCTCCACTATACGGCTCCATGTTATCTCTATGTTGTTGTAGGTGGATACCACTCAGTCCACTATACAGCTCCACTATACGGCTCCATGTTATCTCTATGTTGTTGTAGGTGGATACCACTCAGTTCACTATACGGCTCCATGTTATCTCTATGTTGTTGTAGGTGGATACCACTCAGTTCACTATATACTCGTACCACAATGTGAAATCACTCATCAGTAACCAGTTGATAGTATTGGAAAAGCAATGACATGAGCCTGCATACATACCCTCACCGGCCACTTTATTAGGTACACCCGCGTGTTAACTCAAATAGCTCCTTCGAACAGTGAATCATGTGGCTGCCTGCAACTCAATATATAGAGTATATAGAGTAGAGAGCTTTAGATGTTGTTCAACCAAACATTAGAACAGGCAAGATGAGTAATCTAAGCCAGTGCCCCTGGTATGATTGTTGATGCTGTAACGCTCAATGAGTGAATGGGTGTGGAGTCATACAGTCACTTTGGCCACTTTATTAGGTACACACGCGTGTTAACGCAAATAGATAGCTCCTTTGAATAGCTAATCATGTGGCTGCCTGCAACTGCAACAATGTATAGAGTATATAGAGTAGAGAGCTTTAGTTGTTGTTTGACCAAACATTAGAACAGGCAAGATGCGTAATCTAAGCAACTTTGACCGTGGTATGATTGTTGATGCCACACATGGTGGTTCCAGCATCTCACAAACAGCTGCCCTCTTGGGGTTTTTACACACTACAGTCTCTAGAGTTTACAGAGAATGGTGAGATTAACAAAACACATTCAGTGAGCGGCAGTTCTGTGGGCAGAAACACCTTGTTAATGAGAGAGGTCAGAGGATAATGTCCAGACTCATTCAAGCTAACAGAAAGGCCACAAATGCTCAAATAACAGCTGTTTAAAACAGTGGTGTGCAGAAGGGCATCTCTTAACGTACAACACCATGAATAATTCAGGCTGTTGTGGAGGCAAAAGGGGGTCCTACCCAGTAATAGATTGGTGTACCTAATAAAGTGAGTATACAGTAATGTCTGAAACTTGGTGATTTTAGTTCAATGAATAAATGATCTTAGCTTTATGTGTATTTGTATCCAAGCAATTGGATAAAGGGTTTTGATCATCGGTTGGAAGTTTTTAAAAATGACATCAAGGTTCCCGAAATTAGTGCCAAAGTGATTGTAAAAAAACGGTAATTTCACATTTCAACAAACTTCAAAGTGTTTCCTTTCAAATGGTATCAAGAATATGCATATCCTAGCTTCAGGGCCTTGAGCTACAGGCAGTTAGATTGTGATCATATTAAAGACACAAAAACCCTTCAAAATAATAAGCATGCAACAAAAATAACATGATTCATCTGTGTGTGTGTGTGTGTGTGTGTGTGTGTGTGTGTGTGTGTGTGTGTGTGTGTGTGTGTGTGTGTGTGTGTGTGTGTGTGTGTGTGTGTGTGTGTGTGTGTGTGTGTGTGTGTGTGTGTGTGTGTGTGTGTGTGTGTGTGTGTGTGCTGGTGTTCTAATTGCATGTGACATGGTTAAAGTGTGTGTATTTCCGCGTCCATTTCACACGTCAATAATGCAACAGAACCACCAGACTTACGATTCATTCTCTCTCTGCGGTTGTCAGGGGTGACCACTCTGAGTGTCAGCTGATCAAGAGGAGAAGGATGAAGAGAGACAACAACAATCGTCGTCGACCAATTGAATTTTCATTGATGAAGCTAATTTAGGGAGACATGACAGAGAGAAAACTGATATTTATACAGTTTTTCCTTCACACTTGCCTGAAGGATCGCTGTACGTTTTCTCTGCACTTTATCTTAACATGAGAGAGTTGGAGAGGGTGAATTGAGTGGAGGTGTGTGTGTGTGTGTGTGTGTATCGTCAGCAACACTGTGTGATGGTGTGACACTTCTGCTGAGTGTGAAGAAATATACATTTCTTCTTGCTACAGTGGTTCTGACTGTCTCTCTCTCTCTCTCTCTCTCTCTCTCAGGCTGTACTCTCTCCCTCTCTCTCGTTCTCTCTCTCTCTCTCTCTCTCTCTCTCTCAGGCTGTAGTCTCTCTCTCTCTCTCTCTCTCTCTCTCTACTCTTTGGGTGTAATGTCTCCCTCTCACCCAGGCTGTAGTCTCTCCCTCTCTCTCTCTATGTCTCTCTCTCCCTCTCTCTCTCTCTCTCTCTCTCTCCCTCTCTCTCTCTCTCTCTCTCTCTCTCTCTCCCTCTCTCTCTCTCAGGCTGTAGTCTCTCTCTCTCTCTCTCTCTCTCTCTCTCTCTCTCTCTCTCTCTCTCTCTCTCTCTCTCTCTCTCTCTCTCTCTCTCTCTCTCTCCCTCTCTCTCTCTCCCTCCCTCTCTCTCTCTCTCTCTCTCTCTCTCTCTCTCTCTCTCTCTCTCTCTCTCTCTCTCTCAGGCTGTAGTCTCTCTCTCTCTACTCTATGGGTGTAGTGTCTCTCTCTCACTCAGCCTGTAGTCTCTGTCTCTGTCTCTGTCTCTCTCTCTCTCTCTCTCTCTCTCTCTTTCTCTCTCTCTCTCTCTCTCTCTCTCTCTCTCTCTCTCTCTCTCTCAGGCAGTAATGTCTCTAACTCTATTTCTCGCCCCCCCCCCTCTCTTCTCTCTCTGTCTTGTCATTCCTCTCAGATTGATGTCAAGAGGTTCCAAACAGACGAAGGACGCCCAGCCCATCCAATGCCATGTGAAATGCACCATGGGTTAATGTGAGCTAATTAATGATTGGGGGAAGAGCCTTCCCGTCGTGTCATCATCGCGGACTGTGACTTCTTCAGTCAGGCTCACCGATTGAGTGAGCTCTGTTCACCGCTCAATGCACAAGGGCACAGAAAGCTACAAGCATTCAGCTCAAAGGAGCATCCCAATTAGCGTAGCGCTAATGAATTTCATGAATGAAAAGTTAGAGGTTATGTAACGGCTGTGGAGGAGCCAGATTACACTTTGACTTTGCACTAGCATAGTGTGGAAGTGGCTAGGTAATTACAATAATGACCACTCACAGCCAGGGCAGCTAAGGGCAGCTAAGGCAGGCCAGGGAGGCTAAGGGAAGCTAAGGGCAGATAAGGGAAGCTAAGGGCAGATAAGGGCGGACAGGGAGGCTAAGGGAAGCTAAGAGCAGATAAGGGAAGCTAGGGGCAGCTAAGGGCGGCCAGGGAGGCTAATGGCAGCTAAGGGCAGATAAGGGAAGCTAAAGGCAGATAAGGGAAGCTAAGGGCAGATAAGGGCGGCCAGGGAGGCTAAGGGAAGCTAAGGGCAGATAAGGGAAGCTAAAGGCAGATAAGGGCGGCCAGGGAGGCTAAGGGAAGCTAAGGACAGATAAGGGAAGCTAAAGGCAGATAAGGGCAGCCAGTGAGGCTAAGGGAAGCTAAGGGCAGATAAGGGAAGCTACAGGCAGATACGGGCGGCCAGGGAGGCTAAGGGAAGCTAAGGGCAGATAAGGGAAGCTAAGGGCAGATAAGGGAAGCTAAGGGCAGCTAAGGGCAGATAAGTGAAGCTAGGGGCAGATAGGGGAAGCTAAGGGCAGATAAGGGCAGCCAGGGAGGCTAAGGGCAGCCAGGGAGGCTAAGGTCAGCCAGGGAGGCTAAGGGCAGCCAGGGAGGCTAAGGGACGCTAAGGGCAGATAAGGGAAGCTAAGGGCAGATAAGGGCAGCCAGGGAGGCTAAGGTCAGCCAGGGAGGCTAAGGGCAGCCAGGGAGGCTAAGGGACGCTAAGGGCAGATAAGGGAAGCTAAGGGCAGATAAGGGCAGCCAGGGAGGCTAAGGGCAGCCAGGGAGGCTAAGGGCAGCCAGGGAGGCTAAGGGACGCTAAGGGCAGATAAGGGAAGCTAAGGGCAGATAAGGGCAGCCAGGGAGACTAAGGGCAGCCAGGGAGGCTAAGGGCAGCCAGGGAGGCTAAGGTCAGCCAGGGAGGCTAAGGGCAGCCAGGGAGGCTAAGGTCAGCCAGGGAGGCTAAGGGCATCCAGGGAGGCTAAGGGCGGATAAGGGAGGCTAAGGTCAGCCAGGGAGGCTAAGGGCAGCCAGGGAGGCTAAGGGCTAGATTCAATCAGTTTAGCATTAACCTGTGATAACCGACAAACTTCATATTATATAATTGTTTTGTCAATTATATGCTATATATATATATATATATATATATATATACACACATTGCATTCGGAAAGTATTCAGACCCCTTGACGTTTTCTACATTTTGTTACATTACGGCATTATTCTAAAACGGTTAAATAAAATCAATCTACACACAATACCCCATAATGACAAATCAAACACAGAAATACCTGATTTACATAACTATTCAGACCCTTTGCTATGAGACTCGAAATTGAGCTTTGGTGCATCGTGTTTCCATTGATCATCCTTGAGATGTTTCTACAACTTGATTGGAGTCCACCTGTGGTAAATTGAATTGATGAAAGCAAGTGATGCAACTGATGAAAGCAACTCTTTGGCCTGAATGCCAAGTGGCACATCTGGAGGAAACCTGGCACCACCCCCCCAGCTGTGGGGATGTTTTTCAGCGGCAGGGACTGGGAGACTAGTCAGGATCGAGGCAAAGATGAACAGAGCAAACTACAGAGAGATCCTTGATGAAAACCTGCTCCAGAGCGCCCTGGACCTCAGACAGGGGCGAATGTTCACCTTCAAACAGGACAACGACCCTAAGCACACAGCCAAGACAACACAGGAGTGGTTTTGGGACAAGTCTCTGAATGTCCTTGAGTGGCCCGGTCAGAGCCTGGACTTGAAAATAGCTGCACAGTTACTCCACCAATCCAACCTGACAGAGCTTGAGACGATCTGCAGAGAAGAATGGGAGAAACACCCCAAATGCAGGTGTTCCAAGCTTGTAGCGTCAAACCCAAGAAGAGTCAAGGCTGTAAATGCTGCAAAAATGTCTTTCAACTAAATTCTGAGTAAAGGGTCTGAATATTTATCTAATTGTGATATTTAATTTTCAAGTTTTAATAAATTTGCAAAATGTATTAAAACCTGTTTCTCTTTGTCATTATGGGGTATTTTGTGTAGATTGATGTGAAAAAAAAAATATTTAATCCATTTTAGAATAAGGCTGTAAAAGTAACAAAATGTGGAAAAAGTCAAGGGGTCTGAATACTTTCTGAATGCACTGTATATATGCAGCCCTTCCCATCTATCTCTGAAGATCATCCAGTTTGGATTTTTAGCTGCCTCCGCTGTACTGTCATATTTCACAAAAGTTCTGATCCTTTCTATTCTCATAGTTTCTAAAAAATTGTTTTTTGCTAAGAGTATCATTATATTATTGATCGATTGACTATGACTTTTGAAATCATCCAGCAGCACTATTTGCAGAGTTAGCTCCAAGTAAATTTTTCAATTTGTAGGATATACAGTACGTAGGATGTAGGATTGTAATTTGATCACTCTTTTGTTGCTTAGAATTATATTCCACTTTGATATTTCAGACTTTGCCCTAAAGAAAAATGTATCAACCCCTACAAAAATGTCCATTACTTATAATCCACATAATAATTCACATTTCCTGTTACTTCAGGATTATTTTCCTGCTGAAGCAAACTGGCTCAAATTAAGATCCTACATCTGTAGCTAACCATGTTACTTCATCAAACCGGCAGAAATTGCCCTGATTCTCTAATGAATTAGCCTGTCCCTCTGCAGATGACATTGCTGCAGGGGGGAAAGCTGTGTTGTAAGCCAGCCAATACTGTGAGCTTCTCCCTCTCTCTCTCTCTGTCTCTCTCTCTCTCTCTCTCTCTGTCTCTCTCTCTCTCTCTCTCTCTCTCTCTCTCTCCCTCTCTCTCTCTCTCTCTCTCTCTCTCTCTCTCTCTCTCTCTCTCTCTCTCTCTCTCTCTCTCTCTCTCTGTCTCTCTCTCTCTCTGTCTCTGTCTCTCTCTCTCTCTCTCTCTCTGTCTCTATCTCTCTCTCTCTCTCTGTCTCTGTCTCGCTCTCTCTCTGTCTCTGTCTCTCTCTCTCTCTCTCTCTCTCTCTCTCTCTCTCTCTCTCTCTCTCTCTCTCTTTCTCTCTCTCTCTCTCTCTCTGTCTCTCTCTCTCTCTCTCTCTCTCTCTCTCTCAGTATTGAGAGTACTCCATCAAGACTACAGAGAGAACCTCATTCACAAAACAAAAAGGTCTGTGCTGTCCAGTATGATTGGGACATCCCTACCCCATTGAAGATGAAATGAAAAAGAATGGTTAAGGTCAGGGTTATGGTTTAGGGTCGCTCCCGGACAGCACTCACAAAAACAAAAACAGGGGAGGAAATGTAATACATAGGCCAATGTTGCTGCATCTTAACAGCTCTGTGTTATTTCAGCCAGGTATTGGTTTATCTGGCAAATCCATCATGGATGACAGGGGCACTATTTCTTAATGTCATTGTGAGAATGGCAGGTTCAATCGAGTCCAATTGAAAGGCTACACTCTTCGACTGAACCCACCACATACTGTTGATACAATCACCATTTACAGGTTAGTCATTTAGCAGATGGTTAGTCATTTAGGTTAGTCATTTAGCAGATGGTTAGTCATTTAGGTTAGTCATTTAGCAGATGGTTAGTCATTTAGGTTAGTCATTTAGCAGATGGTTAGTCATTTAGGTTAGTCATTTAGCAGATGGTTAGCAATTTAAGTTAGTCATTTAGCAGATGGTTAGTCATTTAGGTTAGTCATTTAGCAGATGGTTAGTCAATTTGCAGATGGTTAGTCATTTAGGTTAGTCATTTAGCAGATGGTTAGTCATTTAGGTTAGTCATTTAGCAGATGGTTAGTCATTTAGGTTAGTCATTTAGCAGATGGTTAGTCATTTAGCAGATGGTTAGTCATTTAGGTTAGTCATTTAGCAGATGGTTAGTCATTTAGGTTAGTCATTTAGCAGATGGTTAGTCATTTAGGTTAGTCATTTAGCAGATGGTTAGTCATTTAGGTTAGTCATTTAGCAGATGGTTAGTCATTTAGGTTAGTCATTTAGCAGATGGTTAGCAATTTAGGTTAGTCATTTAGCAGATGGTTAGTCATTTAGCAGATGCTCTTACAGGAGCAATTGGAGTTAAGTGCCTTTGCTCAAGGGCATAATAACATGTTTTTTTCACCTAGTTGGCTAGGGGATTCAAACCAGCAACCTTTAGGTTACTGGCCAAATGCTCTTAAGCACTAGGCTACCTGAAGCCCCAAACATGTCCTTAAGGCAGCTTCATGGCACAGATGTAATAATAAAGCGTGTGCCTGTCTGCACGCGTAATTAAAAATGAATTCCAAACTGGGTGGTTCGAGCCCTGAATGCTGATTGGCTGACAGCCGTGGTATATCAGACCGTATACCACTGGTATGACAAAACATGTATTTTTACTGCTCTAATTATCTTGGTAACCAGATTATAATAGCAATAAGGCACCTCGTGTTTGTGGTATATGGCCAATATCTGTTGCTTCGTGCTTTTAAGAACGGCCCTTGGCCGTGGTATATCGGCCAATATATCACAGCTAAGGGTTTTGTCCAGGCACTCTGTTGCTTCGTGCTTAAGAATGGCCCTTAGCCGTGGTATATCGGCCAATATATCACGGCTACGGGTTGTGTCCAGGCACTCTGTTGCTTCGTGCGTGGTATATCGGCCAATATATCACGGCTAAGGGTTGTGTCCAGGCACTCTGTTGCTTCGTGCTTAAGAACGGCCCTTGGCCATGGTATATTGGCCATATACCCCCTTGAGCCTTCTAATTAAATATACAGTACCAGTCAAAGGTTTGAACACACCTACTAATTCAAGGGTTTTTTCTTTATTTGTACTATTTTCTACATTGTAGAATAATGGTGAAGACATTAAAACTATGAAATAACATTTCATTATATATTAACCAAAAAGTGTTCAACAAATCAAAATATTATTTTATATTTGAGATTCTTCAAAGTTGCCAACCTTTGCCTTGATGACAGCGTTGCACACTCTTGGCATTCTCTTAACCAGCTTAGCTTCATGAGGTAGTCACCTGGAATGAATTTCAATTAACAGGGGTGCCTTGTTATTAAAAGTACATCTGTGGAATTTCGTTCCATCTTGATGCGTTTGCGCCAATCAGTTGTATTGTGACATGGTAGGAGGGGTATACAGAAGATAGCCCTATTTGGTAAAAAATGTAGTCCATATTATGGCAAGAACGGCTCAAATAAGCAAAGAGAAATGACAGTCCATCGTTACTTTAAGACAGGAAGGTCAGTCAATATGGAACATTTCAAGAACTTTGAACGTTTCTTCAAGTGCAGCCACAAAAAACAACAAGCGCTATGATGGAACTGGCTCTCATGAGGACCGCCACAGGAATTGAAGACCCAGAGTTAAGTTCATTAGTTACCAGCCTCAGATTGCAGCCCAAATAATTGCTTCACGGAGCTCAAGTAACAGACACATCTCAACATCAACTGTCCAGAGGAGACTGCATGGTTGAATTGCTGCAAAGAAACCACTACTAAAGGACATCAATAAGAAGAGAGACTTGCTTGGGCCCAGAAACACGAGCAATGGACATTTAGAGCTGTGGAAATCTGTCCTTTGGTGAGTCCAAATTTGAGATTTCGGGTTTCAATCGCTGTGTCTTTGTGAGACGCAGAGTAGGTGAAAGGAACAAATCTGCATGTGTGATTCCCACCGTGAAGCATGGAGGAGGTGGTGTGATGGTGTGGGGGTGCTTAGCTGGTAACACTGTCTGTGATTTATTTAGAATTCAAGAAACAAATAACTTGAAAAACGACTTAACTTCTTGACGTACCCATCCCGTTAGCGATATCATTTTCATCAACATCCGCTGAATTGCAGAGCGCCAAATTACTAAACATATTTAATTTTCATGAAATCACAAGTGAAATATAGCAAAACACAGTTTAGCTTGTTGTTAATCCACCTGGCGTGTCAGATTTCAATAAAGCTTTTCGCAAAACGACCGCTCGAGCGGTCACGACATCGCAGACGAAAATTCCAAATAGTATCCGTAATGTCCACAGAAACATGTCAAACGTTTTTTATAATCAATCCTCAGGCTGTTTTTAAAAAATAGAATCGATAATACAGTATATCAACCGGGAGTGTCGCTTTTTCAATAGGAGAGAGAGAGACAATGGCTGCCCCACTCTGTTGCGCAAGCAAAACTCTGCGAACACCCAGCTATCCACTGACGCGATATTATCTTTCTCGCTCATTTTTCAAAACGAACTATGTCTAAAGACTGTTGACACCTTGAGAAAGCCATATGAAAATGAATCTGGTTGATATCCCTTTAAATGGAGTGAAGGCAGGCTATGGAACATGGAGCTTTCAAAATAGAAGCCACTTCCTGGTTTGATTTTTCTCAGGGTTTTGCCTGCAATATCAGTTTTGTTATACTCACAAACAATATTTTCACCGTTTTGGAAACTTTAGAGTGTTTTCATCCTAATCTGAATTATATACATATTCTAGTTTCTGGCCATGAGAAATAGGCCGTTTCAAATGGGTATGTTTTTTAGCCAAAAACGAAAATCCTGCCCCCTACACTCAAGAAGTTAACCAGCATGGCTATGACAGCATTTGGGAGCAATACACCATCCCATCTGGTTTTCACTTAGTGGGATTATCACTTGTTTTTCAACAGGACTATAACCCAACACACCTCCAGGCTGTGTAAGGGCTATTTGACCAAGAAGGAGAGTGATGGAGTGCTGCATCAGATGACCTGGCCCCCACAATCACCCGACCTCAACCCAGCTGAAATTGTTTGGGATGAAATGAGTGAAGGAAAAGCAGCCGACAAGTGCTCAGTATATGTGGGAACTCCTTCAATACAGGTGAAAAAGCATTCCAGGTGAATCTGGTTGAGAGAATGCCAAGAGTGTGCAATGCTGTCATCAAGGAAAGGGGTAGCTATTTTGAAGAATCTCAAGAATTAAATATATGTCACGAACGTCATAGTGAGGAAACCAAAGCGCAGCGTGATGTGAATACATCCTTTTAATGATAGATGAAAACAAACACGAAGTACACTAAACAAACAAACAAACAAACTAGAATAAACAAACGTGACCGCTATAAATACTGAGTGCAAACATGCAACATCACATAGACAATAACCCACCAAATACCCAAAGTAGATGGCTGCCTAAATATGGTTCCCAATTAGACAACGATGAACAGCTGCCTCTAATTGAGAACCAATCTAGGCAACCACAGACATACATAAACACCTAGATGGTAAACAACCCCATAAACCTACAAAAAACCCTAGACAGTACAAAAACACATACATCACCCATGTCACACCCTGACCTTACCAAAATATACAAAGAAAACAAAGAATACTCAGGTCAGGGCGTGACAATATATTTTGATTTGTTTAACACTTTTTTGCTTACTATATATATATTTTTAAAAAACTTGAATGAGTAGGTTAGGTCCAAACTTTTGACTGGTACTGTACAGCATATAAGTAAGTAAGAATCCTTGTATGAGCCTTCCCACACACACTGAATCAACATTTCTTCCACGTAATTTCAATGCAATAGAACCAACGTGGAATAGACATTGAATTGACATATGTGCCCACTGGGTTGGCTTGTGCCACAACAGCTCATGGGACCAGAGCTCCTGTTTCTGTAGCGTGAGGCAGCATGACGTACAAGCACATGACTCTATTCTATCGCAGAGCCTTAGCCCCAATATATCTCCTTATTGCAGAGATGCACCAAGTCCCACGACTCGGCCTGGGGATCAAACTCCTTTCAATCTCAGGGTTTGACACTCAAACCGTAAGGCCACTGAATCTTCGGTTGAGGCAATTTTTGGTGTTTGGTATTTTATTAGGATCCCCATTAGCTGTTGCAAAAGCAGCAGCTACTCTTCCTGGGGTCCAGACAGAACACAGAACACAAAACACAGAACACAGAACACAGAACACAGAACACAGAACACAAAACATGAAACATGACATAATACAGAACTTAAACAGACAAAAATAAACCAGTCTTGTGTTGTATCACGCGTCACCAAATTTACCCTGAAGCCCCAAACTTGCCCTCAAGGCGGCTTCAATTGGTTCCCTAAATAACGCTGACGCAATAATAACATATGTGTAACAGCGTGTGTGCCTGTGTGCGTAATAAAATTAAATATACAGTATGTAAAAAAATTAATCAGTCTTGTGTTGTATCGCACACTGTCTATCTGCATATTCTTTGAGAAAGTCGAAGATCCTCTTTTTGGACTGTTCATTTTCTGAGCCTTCAAAAAAAAAAATACGGAAATATTTTTGGCTCTTTAATTAATCAAATAAATTATTCATGTGGACATCATACATTAAAACAACATCTGCATACTAAATTGTTATGCAAAAAGGAAACAAGTCTAACGAATTCCTGATGAATACTTTATGACTGATTCTGTAAAACGTCTACAGGATGTGTGTTGTCTTTGTCCTAATGGAATCTTCATGCCGAAGGTGTATTGGAGACCTGGTGTGTGTAGTAGCTGGCATCAAATCTTCCGGAACTTTAACACAAGTTTCAGGCTGAGTACGAGGAACTGACACAGGTGGCATCGGACAGCTAACACGCTCCTCAGGGCGAATGCCGTGCATACTACGCCAAACCAACAGCTCTCTCTCTTCACTTTCCTCCAATTTCATCAACAACTCCTCGAATGTCTCATATTCTCCCCTCCCTTCACTCTCCTCCAATCTGTCCAATAACTCCTCGACAATCTCAGACTCAACCCTCAACTTCGCCGACCGCTCCAAGTTCCCCCCCCCCCCCCAAAAATACATTTTTGGGGCTGCCTCTTGGGCTTCCAGCTGCGCTGCCGTGCTGCCTCCTCATACCGATGCCTCTCTGCTTTCGCTGCCTCCAGCTCTGCCTTGGGGCGGCGATATTCCCCTGGTTGTGCCCAGGGTCCTCCGCCATCCAGAATTTCCTCCCAAGTCCATGAAGCCTGCGATCGCTGCTTCTGCCTTTTACGAACGTCGTAGAGGGGAAACCAAAGCGCAGAGTGATGTGAATACATCCTTTTAATTGTAGATGAAAACAAACACGAAGTACACTAAACAAACAAACAAACTAGAATAAACAAACGTGACCGCTATAAATACTGAGTGCAAACATGCAACATCACATAGACAATAACCCACCAAATACCCAAAGTAGATGGCTGCCTAAATATGGTTCCCAATTAGACAACGATGAACAGCTGCCTCTAATTGAGAACCAATCTAGGCAACCACAGACATACATAAACACCTAGATGGTAAACAACCCCATAAACCTACAAAAAACCCTAGACAGTACAAAAACACATACATCACCCATGTCACACCCTGACCTAACCAAAATATACAAAGAAAACAAAGAATACTCAGGTCAGGGCGTGACAATATATTTTGATTTGTTTAACACTTTTTTGCTTACTATATATATATTTTTAAAAAACTTGAATGAGTAGGTTAGGTCCAAACTTTTGACTGGTACTGTACAGCATATAAGTAAGTAAGAATCCTTGTATGAGCCTTCCCACACACACTGAATCAACATTTCTTCCATGTAATTTCAATGCAATAGAACCAATGTGGAATAGACATTGAATTGACATATGTGCCCACTGGGTTGGCTTGTGCCACAACAGCTCATGGGACCAGAGCTCCTGTTTCTGTAGCGTGAGGCAGCATGACGTACAAGCACATGACTCTATTCTATCGCAGAGCCTTAGCCCCAATATATCTCCTTATTGCAGAGATGCACCAAGTCCCACGACTCGGCCTGGGGATCAAACTCCTTTCAATCTCAGGGTTTGACACTCAAACCGTAAGGCCACTGAATCTTCGGTTGAGGCAATTTTTGGTGTTTGGTATTTTATTAGGATCCCCATTAGCTGTTGCAAAAGCAGCAGCTACTCTTCCTGGGGTCCAGACAGAACACAGAACACAGAACACAGAACACAGAACACAGAACACAAAACATGAAACATGACATAATACAGAACTTAAACAGACAAAAATAAACCAGTCTTGTGTTGTATCACGCGTCACCAAATTTACCCTGAAGCCCCAAACTTGCCCTCAAGGCGGCTTCAATTGGTTCCTTAAATAACGCTGACGCAATAATAACATATGTGTAACAGCGTGTGTGCCTGTGTGCGTAATAAAATTAAATATACAGTATGTAAAAAAATAAATCAGTCTTGTGTTGTATCGCACACTGTCTATCTGGATATTCTTTGAGAAAGTCGAAGATCCTCTTTTTGGACTGTTCATTTTCTGAGCCTTCAAAAAAATATATATATATATATTTTTGGCTCTTTAATTAATCAAATAAATTATTCATGTGGACATCATACATTAAAACAACATCTGCATACTAAATTGTTATGCAAAAAAGGAAACAAGTCTAGCGAATTCCTGATGAATACTTTATGACTGATTCTGTAAAACGTCTACAGGATGGATGTGTGTTGTCTTTGTCCTAACGGAATCCTCATGCCGATAGGCTTATTCAAAAGAAGAGGAACACACAGTATATAAACATGGGACTTTCCTATTAATGCAGGATAGGTCAGTCATACACAACGTATAGGAAACAATGACTAAGTCAAGGTTTGGTAGTAAAGGCCATGCCGTTGTTGTATGGATAGATGGGATGGTACACGGTTGACCACATAGATCCCTATAAACGTACAGTACCAGTGAAAGGTTTGGACACAACTACTCAATCAAGATTTAGTTTTTCTTAATTTTTTACTATTTTCTACATTGTAAAATAATAGTGAAGACATCAAAACTATGAAATAACACATGTGGAATCATGTAGTAAACATAGTAAATATATTTTAGATTTTAGATTCTTCTTTGCCTTGACGACAGCTTTGCACACGCTTGGCATTCTCAACATTTGTTTTGGTATTGTATGTAGTGCATTACTTTTGTCCAGGGGATATAGAAAGACCACACAGGTACATTTCTTCATAGATATTAAATTTGATTCCTGAATAGACTTTAATGTGGACGTTTAGCCCCTACTCTGGCTAGTGGATAGTTTGAATATTTACTAGAAGCCTTGGGCAGACTAAAACAAATATGATAGCCCCTTAAAACAGTAATGATAACCAATGGTACAGATATTACAGAGAGCTATAACTGAGCTGATAATGATCCGCCATGTCACACACACACACACACACACACACACACACACACACACACACACACACACACACACTCACACTTTATCTCTCTCTCTCTCACACACACACACACACACACACACACACACACACACACACACACACACACACACACACACACACACACACACACACACACACACACACACACACACACACACACACACACACACTCACACTTTATCTCTCTCTCTCACACACACACACACACTCTCTCTCTCTCTCATACACAGACACACACATCCGTCTATTTGTCATACAGCCATTCCACCATCCACCATCATTTCAGCTTGTCTCATCTCCTCTCAGGGAAAATATAAATCTATTAGGCACCGAAGGTCACGTCGCGAGCACAAACAAAACGTGAATTGCAGAGCACTGAAACGCACTGCCGCGCACATCCGTAAATAACTCCTCTACAGATGTAGCATCTTACATTGAACCATTTAGCTACAGCAGAATAATGATCCTGCAGCAACAGGGAAATGTGAATTATTATGTGGATTATAATGAATATACATTTTTTGTAGGGGTTTATACATTTTTGTAGGGGTTTATACACCCACAGGACAGTAGGACTCCAGGAAGAGGGTTGGTCTGAAAACCTACAGGACAGTAGATCTCCAGGAAGAGGGTTGGACTAAAAACCTACAGGACGGTAGCTCTCCAGGAAGAGGGTTGGACTGAAAACCTACAGGACAGTAGATCTCCAGGAAGAGGGTTGGACTGAAAACCTACAGGACGGTAGATCTCCAGGAAGAGGGTTGGACTGAAAATCTACAGGACGGTAGCTCTCCAGGAAGAGGGTTGGACTGAAAACCTACAGGACAGTAGATCTCCAGGAAGAGGGTTGGACTAAAAACCTACAGGACGGTAGCTCTCCAGGAAGAGGGTTGGACTGAAAACCTACAGGACGGTAGATCTCCAGGAAGAGGGTTGGACTGAAAACCTACAGGACGGTAGCTCTCCAGGAAGAGGGTTGGACTGAAAACCTACAGGACGGTAGATCTCCAGGAAGAGGGTTGGACTGAAAACCTACAGGACAGGAGATCTCCAGGAAGAGGGTTGGACTGATAACCTAGAGGACGGTAGATCTCCAGGAAGAGGGTTGGACTGAAAACCTACAGGACGGTAGCTCTCCAGGAAGAGGGTTGGACTGAAAACCTACAGGACAGGAGATCTCCAGGAAGAGGGTTGGACTGAAAACCTACAGGACAGGAGATCTCCAGGAAGAGGGTTGGACTGAAAACCTACAGGACAGGAGATCTCCAGGAAGAGGGTTGGACTGAAAACCTACAGGACAGGAGATCTCCAGGAAGAGGGTTGGACTGAAAACCTACAGGACAGTAGATCTCCAGGAAGAGGGTTGGACTGAAAACCTACAGGACAGTAGATCTGCAGGAAGAGGGTTGGGCAGCAGTGTATTAGACATACACACATGATTTAAAACATTGATTAAACATAAAGACGTGGCTTTAAATGAAAGTTGTCCTGCGAAAGGCTGATCAAATTAAGATCCTTCATATGTATCTCACCTGACGCTAATGTTTTCATCATAAACACCTTATGAGAGAAACGGCTATTGCGGCATCGGGCTTAAATGACTGCCTCCTGTCTTGCCGTTTTTTGCAAAAGATTAGACGGAAAGGGGTGGTGGGTGGGGGTGGAAGAAAAAAAAGTGACAGCACTTTGACATCTTGTTTCATGGCCCCTGATATTAAGGCATTTGGATGGCGATGCGATGTGTTGCGATGCGACGGTGCTGATGATGACTCTATGTCGTGGTGGGAATTAATACAGCTGGATTGAGGCCTCCTAATCCTCTATTTTGGTGGAGAGAGAGAGAGGCAGAGAGGGAGAGTGAGTGAGGGGAGAGGGGGAGAGAGAGAGGCAGAGAGGGAGAGAGAGAGAGGTAGAGAGGGAGAGAGAGAGGCAGAGAGGGAGAGAGGGAGAGAGGGAGAGAGAGAGGGAGAGAGAGAGAGAGAGAGAGAGAGAGGGAGAGAGGGAGAGAGAGAGAGAGAGAGAGGGAGAGAGAGAGGCAGAGAGGGAGAGAGAGAGAGAGGGAGAGAGGCAGAGAGGGAGAGAGAGAGGCAGAGAGGGAGAGAGAGAGAGAGAGGGAGAGAGGGAGAGAGAGAGAGAGAGGGAGAGAGAGAGGCAGAGAGGGAGAGAGAGAGAGAGGGAGAGAGGCAGAGAGGGAGAGAGAGAGAGAGAGGGAGAGAGAGAGGCAGAGGGGGAGAGGAGAGAGGCAGAGAGGGAGAGAGAGAGGCAGAGAGGGAGAGAGAGAGGCAGAGAGGGAGAGAGAGAGGCAGAGAGGGAGAGAGAGTGAGGGGAGAGAGGGAGAGAGAGAGGCAGAGAGGGAGAGAGAGAGGCAGACAGGGAGAGAGAGAGAGGCAGAGAGGGAGAGAGAGAGGCAGAGAGGGAGAGAGAGAGGCAGAGAGGGAGAGAGAGAGGCAGACAGGGAGAGAGAGAGAGAGAGGCAGAGAGGGAGAGAGAGAGGCAGACAGGGAGAGAGAGAGAGAGAGAGAGAGAGAGAGAGAGAGAGAGAGAGAGAGAGAGAGAGAGAGAGAGAGAGAGAGAGAGAGAGAGAGAGAGAGGCAGAGAGGGAGAGAGAGAGAGAGAGAGAGGGAGAGAGAGAGCAGAGAGGGAGAGAGGCAGAGAGGGAGAGAGAGAGGCAGAGAGGGAGAGAGAGAGGCAGAGAGGGAGAGAGAGAGGCAGAGAGGGAGAGAGAGAGGCAGAGAGGGAGAGAGAGAGAGGCAGAGAGGGAGAGAGAGAGGCAGACAGGAGAGAGAGAGAGGCAGAGAGGGAGAGAGAGAGGCAGAGAGGGAGAGAGAGAGGCAGAGAGGGAGAGAGAGAGGCAGAGAGGGAGAGAGAGAGAGGCAGACAGGGAGAGAGAGAGAGAGAGAGAGAGAGAGAGAGAGAGCCAGAGAGGGAGAGATAGTAAGGGGAGATCCATTGTTGGAGGGCTGATTAGAGTCCCTGTCATCGTTAATAACAGGATTATGTCTGAGCCCATCAGCGGAGCCCAGGTTTTTCTATGAGTTTCCTGGCTGACGCTGTTTCTGTATGAGAGAGGCGGATGTTGTTGCTGTAAACACTCAGACATTCATCAAATGTGTTGAATAAGTGTGTGGAGGACAGAGAGGTGGTTGTCATACACACACACACACGTGAAGGCAAACACACCAACACCTATCAGATCTTATCTGAAAGATCACCAATTAACCATGACCTTCAAATGACCCCCCAGTGATATGTGCTGTCCCCCAGACTCTATTGGCAAAATATCCTCTGTGGATTCCCCTCAGGCATCCTAACTACCACCATCCACGAGCATGGTTCTGAAGGTCCATCCACCGATCACCACCCCCAACCATGACCCTCAGGCATCCTAACTACATTAATGTCATATGACTCTGGAAATGGGGGGGGGGGGGGGTAATTAATAATAGGCACCTGTTCCTTCTCTATTTTCATCAGAAGAACTAGCAGAGTTTATTACCCAACAAAATACATTGCAGTGAACTTCACCCAGCCACTACGATATTCTACTTCGTATCTCCTCCAGCTGCTTCCCAGCAGCACAGTCATCCATCAATGGCTCTTGAGGATAGGTGTGGGTGTGTTAAAAACAGGCATACACACACACACACCTATCCTCAACTCCCCCCTATGACCACAGACCTCGGCCTCAACTTGTACACGGTCTTTCTCTGTAGTGCAGTGTCTAATCTCTAGTGTAGTGGGTCTGTCTATTCTCTAGTGTAGTGGGTCTGTCTACTCTCTAGTGTAGTGGGTCTGTCTATTCTCTAGTGTAGTGGGTCTGTCTATTCTCTATTGTAGTGGGTCTGTCTATACTCTAGTGTAGTGGGTCTGTCTAATCTCTGTAGTGTAGTGGATCTGTCTACTCTCTAGTGTAGTGGGTCTGTCTATTCTCTAGTGTAGTGGGTCTGTCTACTCTCTAGTGTAGAGGGTCTGTCTATTCTCTAGTGTAGTGGGTCTGTCTATTCTCTATTGTAGTGGGTCTGTCTATACTCTAGTGTAGTGGGTCTGTCTAATCTCTGTAGTGTAGTGGATCTGTCTACTCTCTAGTGTAGTGGGTCTGTCTACTCTCTCTAGTGTAGTGGGTTTGTCTATTCTCTAGTGTAGTGGGTCTGTCTATGATCTAGTGTAGTGGGTCTTTGTTTTCTCTATAGTGTAGTGGGTCTGTCTATTATCTAGTGTAGTGGGTCTTTGTTTTCTCTATAGGGTAGTGGGTCTGTCTATTCTCTAGTGTAGTGGGTCTTTGTTTTCTCTATAGGGTAGTGGTCTCTTTCCTTTCTCTAGTGTAGTGGGTCTGTCTATTTTCTAGTGTAGTGGGTCTTTGTTTTCTCTATAGGGTAGTGGTCTCTTTCCTTTCTCTAGTGTAGTGGGTCTTTGTTTTCTCTATTGTGGAGTGTTCTCTTTCTATTCTCTAGTGTAGTTGGTCTGTCTATTCTCTGTAGTGTAGTAGGTCTATCTATTCTCTGTAGTGTAGTAGGTCTGTCTATTCTCTATAGTGTAGTGGGTCTGTCTATTCTCTAGTGTAGTGGATCTGTCTATTCTCTAGTGCAGTGGGTCTGTCTATTCTCTGTAGTGTAGTAGGTCTGTCTATTCTCTAGTGTAGTGGGTCTGTCTATTCTCTAGTGTAGTGGGTCTGTCTAATCTTTGTAGTGTAGTGGCTATGTATAATCTCTAGTGTAGTGGGTCTGTCTATTCTCTAGTGTAGTGGGTCTTTGTTTTCTCTATAGTGTAGTGGGTCTGTCTATTATCTAGTGTAGTGGGTCTTTGTTTTCTCTAGTGTAGTGGGTCTGTCTATTCTCTGTAGTGTAGTAGGTCTGTCTATTCTCTATAGTGTAGTGGGTCTGTCTATTCTCTAGTGTAGTGGGTCTGTCTATTCTCTGTAGTGTAGTAGGTCTGTCTATTCTCTGTAGTGTAGTAGGTCTGTCTATTCTCTATTTTAGTGGGTCTGTCTATTCTCTGTAGTGTAGTAGGTCTGTCTATTCTCTATAGTGTAGTGGGTCTGTCTATTCTCTAGTGTAGTGGGTCTGTCTATTCTCTGTAGTGTAGTAGGTCTGTCTATTCTCTGTAGTGTAGTACGTCTGTCTATTCTCTAGTTTTGTGGGTCTGTCTATTCTCTAGTGTAGTGGGTCTATCTATGTTGAAGTGTAGTGGGTCTGTCTAATCTATATAGTGTACTGGGTCTGTCTATTCTCTAGTGGAGTGGGTCTGTCTATTATCTGTAGTGTAGTGGGTCTGTCTATTCTCTACTGTAGTGTGTATGTCTATTCTCTAGTGTAGTGGGTCTGTCTATTCTCTAGTGTAGTGGGTCTGTCTATTATCTGTAGTGTAGTGGCTATGTATAATCTCTAGTGTAGTGGGTCTGTCTATTCTCTAGTGTAGTGGGTCTGTCTATTCTCTGTAGTGTAGTGGGTCTATCTATTCTCTGTAGTGTAGTAGGTCTGTCTATTCTCTGTAGTGTAGTGGGTCTGTCTAATCTATATAGTGTAGTGGGTCTGTCTAATCTCTGTAGTGTAGTGGATCTGTCTATTATCTGTAGTGTAGCGTGTCTGTATATTCTCTGTAGTATAGTGGGTCTATCTTTCCTCTATAGTGTAGTGGGTCTGTCTATTCTCTAGTGTAGTGGGTCTGTCTATTCTCTAGTGTAGTGGGTCTGTCTATTCTCTGTAGTGTAGTTGGTCTGTCTATTCTCTAGTGTAGTGGGTCTGTCTATTCTCTAGTGTAGTGGGTCTGTCTATTCAATAGTGTAGTGGGTCTGTCTATTCTCTGTAGTGTAGTTGGTCTGTCTATTCTCTGTAGTGTAGTTGGTCTGTCTATTCTCTAGTGTAGTGGGTCTGTCTATTCTCTAGTGTAGTGGGTCTGGCTATTCTCTAGTGTAGTGGGTCTGGCTATTCAATAGTGTAGTGGGTCTGTCTATTATCTGTAGTGTAGTGGCTATGTATAATCTCTAGTGTAGTGGGTCTTTGTTTTCTCTATAGTGTAGTGGGTCTGTCTATTCTCTAGTGTAGTGGGTCTGTCTATTCTCTGTAGTGTAGTAGGTCTGTCTATTCTCTGTAGTGTAGTAGGTCTGTCTATTCTCTATAGTGTAGTGGGTCTGTCTATTATCTAGTGTAGTGGGTCTGTCTATTATCTGTAGTGTAGTGGGTCTATCTATTCTCTGTAGTGTAGTAGGTCTGTCTATTCTCTGTAGTGTAGTGGGTCTGGCTATTCTCCAGTGTAGTCGGTCTGACAAATTCTCTAGTTTTGTGGGTCTGTCTATTCTCTAGTGTAGTGGGTCTATCTATGTTGAAGTGTAGTGGGTCTGTCTAATCTATATAGTGTACTGGGTCTGTCTATTCTCTAGTTTAGTGGGTCTGTCTATTCTCTACTGTAGTGGGTCTGTCTCTTCTCTAGTGTAGTGGGTCTGTCTATTCTCTATTGTAGTGGGTCTGTCTATTATCTGTATTGTAGTGGGTCTGTCTATTCTCTACTGTAGTGTGTCTGTCTATTCTCTAGTGTAGTGGGTCTGTCTATTCTCTAGTGTAGTGGGTCTGTCTAATCTTTGTAGTGTAGTGGGTCTGTCTAATCTCTGTAGTGTAGTGGGCCTGTCTATTATCTGGTGTAGTGGGTCTGTCTATTCTCTAATTTAGTGCGTCTTTGTTTTCTCTGTAGTGTAGTGGTCTCTTTCTTTTCTCTAGTGTAGTGGGTCTGTCTATTCTCTGTAGTGTAGTAGGTCTGTCTATTTTCTAGTGTAGTGGGTCTGTCTATTCTCTAGTGTAGTGGGTCTGTCTATTATCTGTAGTATAGTGGTTCTGTCTATTCTCTAGTGTAGTGGGTCTGTCTATTGTCTGTAGTATAGTGGTTCTGTCTATTCTCTATTATAGTGGGTCTGTCTATTGTCTGTAGTGTAGTAGGTCTGTCTATTTTCTAGTGTAGTGGGTCTGTCTATTCTCTAGTGTAGTGGGTCTGTCTATTCTCTGTAGTGTAGTGGGTCTGGCTATTCTCTGTACTGTAATGGGTCTGTCTATTCTCCAGCGTAGTGGGTCTGTCTATTCTCTAGTGTAGTGGGTCTGGCTATTCTCTAGTGTAGTGGGTCTGGCTATTCTCTAGTGTAGTGGGTCTGTCTATTCTCTAGTGTAGTGGGTCTGTCTATTTTCTGTAGTGTAGTCAGTCTGTCTATTCTCTAGTGTAGTGGGTCTGTCTATTCTCTAGTGTAGTGGGTCTGTCTATTCTTTAGTGTAGTGGGTCTGTCTCTTTTCTGTAGTGTAGTGAGTCTGTCTATTCTCTGTAGTGTAGTGTGTCTGTTTATTCTCTGTAGTGTAGTGGTCTCTGGGATCTTGCCCAGTCAATATTGTCTACTGGATTTGTCTTATGTGAGAAAGTGCATGCAACTGTCTAGGGATTGAGATATTGATCTGCGTCTGGGACCAGGCTATCACAATACACTATAGGCCTGTTGCGTGTTCTTTCTTTGGCTTGTGAGAAGGAGAGTGAAAGATAGGTCATATGTCTGGCCTGTGAGTGAGTGCGTGCGTGCGTCCATATTTTGCCAAGTAAACAGCCAGCCAGCCCTGTCCTGTACATCTCTCAGTATCTCAGGTGGCAGATCACGTCTCCTCAAAGCACTGGTGATTCACTCTGGCTCAGATTGGCACAGTCAGGGAGATGGTCTGTCTGTGTGTGTGTGTTTGCGTGTGTGTGTGTGTGGTGTGTGTGTGTGTGTGTGTGTGTGTGTGTGTGTGTGTGTGTGTGTGTGTGTGTGTGTGTGTGTGTGTGTGTGTGTGTGTGTGTGTGTGTGTGTGTGTGTGTGCGCGTTGGCAGATTGGCACAGTCAGGGACGTGATGTGTGTGTGCATGCTGCGAACACGTGCCCATGCCAACACACACACAAACATGTACTACTCACTCACATGCACACACACACCACATACACACACACACACACACACACACAGTGTGTGTCTGGGACAGGCCTAGCTGTTGACTGACCTGGACCCTGGTGATGTACTCCATAACATTCAGCTCATGCCAGCGTGCCATGCTGATAAAACCCCAAAGCCATTTAAACTCGTGCAGGTGCAGACGTCATTAACATGCTCGGGGATTAGCGGTCTAACGGAACAATTAGGTAAATAAAGGGCGAACGCTGTTGGTCTCACCACTCTGTCTAAACCGTTGGCCTCCGTGACATTTACCGGTTCCAAACAGGCTTCACGTGGGGTATCGTTAAACGGGCCGCTCATAGCGACACACGCTCACACAGAGGATCCTGGAGAGCAAGTACCTCTGAAAACATGATGTGTGTGTTTAATTATTTGACGTTGAATATGATGTGATCAACACAATGACTGTAATTCCTTAATATAATGGTTAGCCTACATTTTATTCGTTTCATAAATAGGCCCTTATGTTGTGGGTAATATGTACACTTATACATTAGCCTATTCAGCTTGTGTGGTTCTATTGCTTTTTCTATTCAAACTCTGGAATTCAAGAATACATGGCGGTTCAGCATTTCTCCAAGAACAGCACCGTAATCAATTACGTTTAGTAGAAATCCAATGCACTTAAACTTCCAGCGCGAATAACAAGGGGCTGCAGAAGAGAGGTACATTTATCGATAAAATAATGAATTCCAACCAAACCCCTCCTCCTACTCCCGTGAGACGTTCGCTCCCCCTGGCTCCCCCATCCACAATAAGAGATATCTGCGATGTGGAGTGGCGCAGGGCTCCCGCCTCGCTGACAGAGAGGAAACGAGCGAATCGCCCGCGTGACTCTCTCACTCATTGACCGCGCGGTCTATAGCAATTTTCATTATCCCTACCCGGTAGTGAGCAGTGAGGACCACTGCTAGGCTATCTCCATTGAAGGAACCGGGACAGAGGGAGAGAGCGAGAGAGAGGGGGGGGGGGGGCGAGACGGTATTTGGAGCTCTCTCCAGCCTGCGCTCCCTCACAACCGCAGCAAGATGCTGAGCGCCGCTCTTTGCCAACCGGCTGCTGTTTCTCCCGTCTCCAGGGGCTGACTCCCGGTGAAGAGAACTCTAAATGGGCGTTTTTACCGTGTCTGTTGATTCTCAAGGATCCACGGTTGGATATTTTCGAAATGAAACGAATGAAAGATGTGAGCATCGAGAAGTGTTCTTGTTTTAGTGTGGTATCTGCAGTCTCCTCCCCCATAACAGTCAAGTCCACTGAACGCAGTGGTTCAGTGATTTTGAGTATTTATTTTCATGATAAATACGAAAAAGGATTCACATTTTGACATTAGGGACTTTCTAACTTTCCCCGGTGTTTTGTTGTCTGTTTTGCGGTCTCTGTCCGTGAAACAAAGATCTCAGGACATCATCAACTCTGTGGAAAACAGCGACTTGAGATCTTCCCCCGGTCTGAACAGTTTAGTGCTGTTTCTCTCCTTCTCTATCCCTCTTCAAGCATCTCCTCTGGGTGGGGATCTTGCCCTTTGTTTGCTTCTTGTTCTGTCTTGTCATTTGTTTGTTTGTTTCACAGCATGATGATTCACATACTCAGCCATAATAGCCAAGGAAATGTATTCAAATTACGCATGCAACATGACAGTAATTCGTTTTGTTATGCTAAATTCCTATGACTGAATGCAAAAGAAAGCATGGGCTTATAATATGGGTCTATTTCGAGGTTGCCTTCTAGGACTTGGCAGATCCATGCTAACTTGATTTGTGTGTGTGTGCGTGTGTGCGTGTGCGTGCGCGCGCGCGCGTGTGTGTGTGTGTGTGGCAACTGATCACCCCAATAGAATCCACTAAAGACCTGTCTGTGTGTGCCTGTTTGCAGTTACGCTGGAAGTCGCCATCCATGTGGCCCTCGAGAGTGGGGAGCAGGCAGCCCTGTCCCCGGGAATCGGCACTCCGCAGGGCGGCCATCAGTGGCAACGTCCTCGCCCTGCCGCCGCACCACGTCCCCACCGGCAGGAGTGTCCGGGTCTTCATCTGTGCCAACCCTGACGGTAAGACACCACTGGCCAGGGATCAAATCTGCGAGTCCAGATGACTCTGAATAAACTGTTTTAGTGATGACCTAATCTGCAGGAAAGTGGGATGCTGCTCGTCACAGTTTGTTCCTGGCGCATGTGTGACCTGTTACGCGCACGATGATACCTAAGTCATTGCACTTTTACCCATTTCCGACAGAAGATATGGTAAAACCTGTAAAAAAAAATATATATAAGTCAATGTTTATATGATCCCCTTTCCAACAGTCCCTTAGTTACCACTTATTTACAGGTATACCTCTTTTATAGATATCAGTGGGTAACTTGTGAATTGAGATGGGTGGGGTTGTTGTTAAACCTGTTTGCAGTCCAAATTCGGGAGGTAGTAAACAATGGAAATGTTCATTAATAAATGACCTGCAACAAAGCGGTGAACCATTCACACAGACCCAATACCTGTACTTTGGTTAAAGGGAATAACATGTCTGTGAAAATGCACGAATTATATATTACAGACGTGAGGATTGATTTAGAATTCGCGCTGCTCATGAGCAAATGTATTTCATATAATTTCCAATATTTATGTCAGATCGGTCCAGTTCCTGAGAAAAAAAAGGGAGCGTTGAACAATGTAGGTATGTCATTTACTGTGTCCCCATCATGATGGTCCCAATGGTCCATACAAACGACAGGACAGGAGAGTGACATATCACGATACTCTACCAGCCCTGTCACTGACTGACACAGAGTGTTCCCGCGTCCAACAGTCAGTCACTAATGGTATTGTTCAATTCAATTAGGACGCGCATCAGCGCCGTAGACATTAATGAGCCAAACCCACTCGACTGGAGAGGATAGACCGAGATTATGCTTGTAGCTGTGTAGTTATTCTACCGTTCGGTCAACAACGGTTATATGGATGAATTAGCCAATTATAATATACTTCACTTCGTTTTGAAAAGTCATTTTAATCATATGGGATTCTGGTTAATCTCAAGCGATGTTTAATACGTTGTGAGGTAGGGATTTTCCTAACAGTTTGTGAGAAAACGTCAATGACGCGCAAGGCTGTGGGGTCGGAGGGGGGATAGCATGCACTTGCAGAGCTGCTGAATACGGCCTCGGGTCGGGATGTAAAAATAGGCTTTCTAAAAACGGAGTAAACAAAGCAAGAGAACTAGAGTAGCCTAGACACAAACAGAGAGGGTGAGATGAAGGGCGAGATGGAGAAAGGGACGACGACACACTCATTGACAAAAAAAATAGGGCCAAAATGCAACAACTGTCAACAGAGTGATCAAATGACCTACAATTCCTCTGATTTTGTCCCGGTTTTTATTCATATCCAATGGCAAACACAGTAGAAGAAATGTGCCACCTGTTGCTGGTCCAATCATTAAATTTCACCTGCAGTAACTCTGAAGATGCTTAGGAATCAGAGGTCCAATAGGAATACATGGAAAATATGAAATGCATTTGAAATATTTGACCGTCCATTTCAGGAACGATATTGACACACTGTTGACTAAAGGTTGCTATACATTATACAAAGGGTGGATCTAATCCTGAACGCTGATTGGTTAAAACCGCATTCCAGCCGGTGTCTATTCCACAAGTTACCACCGGCTAAATCTATGACATTAAAATGCCTAAAATGCCTATTTATTCTGTTCCATCTGTTCCACTGTCTCATTAGCCCAGCCAGGCAATTTATAAACTTGATCTCCACTATAAAAATCATCTAGACATTATCTCACATTTCTTTTAGACATTTAGTTTTCAACAGAGGTGATTTGTATAAACCTTGGTGTCTGTCTCTCCGACATTTGCAACATTTTTTAAATATTCAAATTCGATCTCCAGCTGTCCCATAGTAATAATGTCGGGAGTCGGAACGAGACAGACAGGCAGGGCAGCATTTCTCAGCCAGTCGAATAAACAAATCAGCAGGCATAATTGTTATGGATATACATTATACAAAGAAATGTCAATTGAAAAAAAAGGTAAAAACGGAAGAAAGTGCAGCTAGTTTGCAATCTATCCAGCTTCAGTTTGAAGTGATTGTGTTAGCTGTTTTGTTGGCTAGCTCCGCTGAAGAACAGTGTCCTGACAAGTGAGCACATGTTCTATGCCAGGTGAAATTGCGCCTCATTAGCTCATTGTTATGGATGCATTTAAATAAATCACTAGAAAACAGCTAGGATTGTACAATCTTTTTCCATTTTCACCTAAAATGACATACCCAAATCTAACTGCCTGTAGCTCAGGACCTAAAGCAATGCTATGCATATTTTTGAAACCATTTGAAGGGAAACACTTTGAAATTTGTGGAAATGTGAAATTAATGTAAGAGAATATAACACATTAGATCTGATAAAAGATAATACAAAGAAAAACATGTGTTTTCTTTGAAATGCAAGAGAAAGGCCATTATATGACTTAGGAGTCTAGTCGCAATTTAGATTTTGGCCACTAGATGGCAGCAGTGTATGTGCACATTTTTTGACCGATCCAGTGAATCATTGCATTACTGTTCAAAGTGTTGTATCAAGTCTGCCCAAATGTGCCTAATTGGTTTATTGATACATTTTCAAGTACATAACTGTGCACTCTCCTCAAACAATAGCATGGTATTGAATCACTGTAATAGCTACCTTGAATTGGACAGTGCAGTTAGATTAACAAGAATGTAAGCTTTCTGCCCATATAAGACATGTCTGTGTCCTGGAATGTTTTCTGTTACTTACAACTGTCATGCTAATCACATTATGGCACGTTATCTCAACCGTCCCGGTATAGAGACACCAATCCAAATTTAGCTACAGTGCTGTTATTCTGTCTGCAATGTTTGACGTGCCTGTCAGTTAGCCGTAGTTGACTAGCTAGCAAGCAAGGGATAAGAACGTTGCCAGCCAGTATGGCAATGGAACATTTAGAACCAACGACTGGGTCACATCCATAGATACAGAACAGAAAGACTGAACAACTGGGTCGCATCTCTGACAACCGAACTAATCAAATGAACGACCAGCTGGCTTGGGTAGCAACCCTAGATTTGTGTCAGGACTATATCTTGTGGAAGGATTAAATAATATGAATAAATTCATCAAAATAATGTTTTTAATTAAAATATGTAAATCATTATCTGAATATGTTGGTAACCCGTTGTATAAAAGTGATAATGCCCTCGAAGCCGGTGTTTGGAGGACATATTGGCACGGTTTGCCGCCCCTCGGTTTCTGGGGCATTATCACTTAGAAGACTTTACATTAGGTCATACAGAACTAGTCAGAACTAGTATTGTGAATTCATGATACTGGTGCTGGGAGGTAGACATTGATTCTACACCAATACGCAGATACATTGTTGTGCGGGGGGAGAGAGAGAGAGAGAGAGAGAGAGAGCGAGAGAGCGAGAGAGGGAGAGAGGGAGAGAGAGAGAGGCAGTGGAAAGAATCAACCAAAAAAACAGAGCAAATTGGAATGTTACTTGGCCCCAAACATAGTCTTGCTATTGCGAGAAGCCGCCATAGGCACACCTGGCTCTCGAGAGAAGCCCCACAAAATTAGGTGAAAACTGAGCTGCACTTCCTAACTTTCTGCCAAATGTATGATCACATTAGAGATCCATATTTCCCACAGATCACCCAGATTCACAAATAATTTGAAAAGAAATTGAACATGGATAAACTCCCATATCTGTCAGGCAAATATGCAGTGTTCAATCACAGCAGCAAGATGTGTGGCCCGCTGCCATGTTAAACGGGTAACCAGTGGAGCACAAACAACATTGTAACTATTGCCAATTTCAGTTTATTTGTCTTCACCTACTATTCGTGCTAAAACACTGTACATAGATGGTAATATAACACTTTGATATGTCTTCATCTTTTTGAAACCTTTTTGAGTGCAATGTTTACTGTTCATTTCTCTATCGTTTTTTGTTGATGTTGTTTTGTGTCTTTTCACTTTTATTTATTGATTATTTTGGCAATGTAATTACATGTTTCTCATGCCAATAAAGCCCTTGAACTGAATAGAGAGATAGAGAGAGAGAGAGAGAGATAATTCACATCTTCATTGTCTCTGATCAGCACCAAGTGATCAGCAACTCTATGGACTGGATAGTGTTTTTCTAGAAGTAACACACCTTGCACTGTTGGTGGAGTGCTGTTCCACTAGAGGGCGAAATTCCTGCACTACACTAAGTTAAAGTCGTTTTGGCAAAGATGGAATAATAATATGTTATTAAGTAGAGTAATCTAGAACCTATAGGGAGAGTGATCTAGAACCTATAGGGAGAGTGATCTAGAAACTATAGGGAGAGTGATCTAGAACCTATACTGAGAATGATCTAAAACCTATAGGGACAGTGCTCTAGAACATATAGGGAGAGTGATCTAGAACCTATAGGGAAAGTGATCTAGAACCTATCGGGAGAGTGATCTAGAACCTATAGGGAGAGTGATCTAGAACCTATAGGGAGAGTGATCTAGAACCTATAGGGAAAGTGATCTAGAACCTACACTGAGAGTGATCTAGGACCTATAGGGAGAGTGATCTAGAACCTATAGGGAAAGGGATCTAGAACATGTAGGGAGAGTGACCTAGAACCTATAGGGAGAGTGATCTAGAACCTATAGGGAGAGTGATCTAGAAACTACAGGGAGAGTGATCTAGAACCTATACTGAGAATGATCTAGAACCTATACTGAGAGTGATCTAGAACCTATAGGGAGAGTGATCTAGAACCTATAGTGAGAGTGATCTAGAACCTATAGGGAGAGTGATCTAGAACCTATAGGGATAGTGATCCAGAAACTATAGGGAAGTGATCTAGAACCTATAGTGAGAGTGATCTAGAACCTATAGGGAGAGTGATCTAGAACCTATAGGGAAAGTGATCTAGAACCTATAGTGAGAGTGCTCTAGAACCTATAGGGAGAGTGATCTAGAACCTATAGGGAGAGTGATCTAGAACCTATAGGGAGAGTGATATCGAAACTATAGGAAAAGTGATCTAGAACCTATAGTGAGAGTGATCTAGAACCTATAGGGAAAGTGATCTAGAACCTATAGGGAGAGTGATCTAGAACCTATAGGAAAAGTGATCTAGAAACTATAGGAAAGGTGATCTAGAACCTATAGGGAGGGTGATCTAGAACCTATAGGGAGAGTGAACTAGGAGCATAAGGCACACTAGGGGAATGGAATTCACTTCAGATATAGTGCGCACTAAGGAAGAGATGACCTTAAGTATGGTCTACTTATGCCTTACCAGAGATAACTACAGTATCATAACAGTTGTA